>NC_062543.1:2925976-2933476 GCF_022655615.1 Tachysurus fulvidraco | reverse complement strand
ATGGATAAGTGGGTGAATAGATAAGAGTGTAAGAGTTAGCTGGGTAAGAAGGTCTGTAGCACATTTCAGCCTTTAAAGAAAGAAAGAAAGAAAGAAAGAAAGAAAGAAAGAAAGAAAGAAAGAAAGAAAGAAAGAAAGCATTAATGGAAGTAAGGAAGGAAGAACTTGTGGCAGCAGATGGATGGATGGATGGATGGATGGATAGATAGATAGGTGGATAAGTGAATGGATGGATGGATGGGTGGATGGAAGGATGGATGGCTAGATGGATGAGTGGATAAGGGGTGAATAGATGACTGGATAGATAGGTGGATAAGTGGATGTATGGATGAGTGAATAGATGGATGGATGGATGGATGGATGGATGGATGGATGAGTGGATAAGTGGGTGAATAGATGGATGGATAGATAGGTGGATAAGTGGATGTACGGATGAGTGAATAGATGGATGGATGGATTTATGGATGGAAGGATGGATTTATGGATGGAAGGATGGATGGCTAGATGGATGAGTGGATAAGGGGTGAATAGATGGATGGATAGATAGGTGGATATGTGGATGGATGAGTGAATAGATGGATGGATGGATGGATGGATGGATGGATGGATGGATGGAAGGATGGATATAATCATCTAGAATATATAATGTCTAATAACCAGGCATAAAGAAGACATGTAAACTCTGTAGCTCCGCCCTTCAGCTGTGTCTGTTTTGGACACCTGTGGCAACTCGTCTCCTCACCTGCGTCTGCATGGGACACCTGGGGGGGGGGGGGGTCTGTCTGTCTGTTACATACTATCACAAACAATCAGAAAGAAGCCCAAGTTTAAAACCCATCGGTGTATAAACTTCTCCACAGCTGAGATGGTTTTCATCACGTTTAAATCAAATCATCCTGAAGGTGCTGAGTGAGGATGAGGTCAGGGATCTGAGCAGGCTCCCCATGAGTTCCTCCACCTCAAACCATGTCCACAAAGTATGTCTTCAGCAGGAAACTGACAACACTGCAGAAATAGCAGGAAGCAAAATGCCCGATGAGCGTCCGGTCTCCATAACGACGGTACCTGATTTGCTTCGGTCCTCATTTAGTACCTTGACCATTTTGAGGAAGGTCCGAGTGTTAATTTGTAGTTTTTGGAGCACTGAGGTCACAATGAGTACGCTGAGGAAGAGATACACCATTTGTGATATGTGCAGCAGGTTGTGGCTGCAGGTACAATAGCTGGGAAAAAGATCTCCATCATCTACCCTTCATTTATGTTTTATTAAATTCCCCAATGTGAACACTTAAAACAGCTAGTTCACTAAACACATAGCTAGCTCTTTAATGAACTTGACATTATGCCTCTGAAAAGGCATCGAGTCAGACTAATTGTCCACGTAGCATGTTTATTAAGCAGTTCGCTCGTATTAGTGCTGGCCTGTGATAATGAATGTTTGTTATTTGTGATAATAATGACTCCAGCGATGCTCATGAGCTCTTTTTAGTGGCTTAATTAATTGACCAAAGAAAATGTCAAAGGCTCTCTCTCTCTCTCTCTCTCTCTCTCTCTCTCTCTCTCTCTCTCTCTCTCTCTCTCGTCTCTTCCTCCACATTTTGCTTCTCTTTGATGCACAAGTTTGGGGCGTCACATTAAGTTGTTATTGATCAGTGGCTGCTTCGCATATCCTTAGCGAGAGGAGTGCTTTTTGGATTGCGGTCTCGATGCGGCTGCTTTCATTAGCCTTCAGACAGCATCTTAGCTTTGACGCAATGAACGTCAGATAATTAATTCACAGGGCCGGGAAACAAAAAAAAGCATGTGGGAAGATGGAAAGATTGAAGTTTCACCAAAGCTGGATCTGAGGTTTAAATCCACACAACTTCACTGTCTGTATGTGTACCGCTTCAAATATAACTATTGGATGTAGAGTGGGTGTGGCCTAAACAGCGATTTTTAAAAAACATAATTAAATATGATCTATATTACTAAGTAAACACCGAATGCCAATTTTCCTTCCCCCTCCCCCCCACATTTATTTGCACCTATCACTCAAAATCTACACATAATAGTAGCCTAACTGAACCTACCTGTAAGTGCCAAGACCAGGCAGCTACTAGGGATGAATGATGTTTATTTCCTCTACAAGGTTCACGTCTGACCGCTCGCTCGCATCCGCCTACAAGTGAAATCCTTCTACTTATGCGACACACCTCTTCTCTCAACCGAGAAGAACTTTTTTCCCCCCCAAACAACTAGCGCACCTCCTGTTCATATCTATATTTCTATCCATTTACAGTAGCAGATCCGTTCGATTCGAACGACAGATGCGTTTTCATGTGTCAGTGTATCCATCACCAGATAATATTTGCAAACCCGTTGCTCATCAGACCTTATCCTGGATCTGTTTGGTTTGTTTGACATTTCTGAGATTTTGTAATTCTAAACCTTTCGACTGCTTGATGTCTTCTCGAGACCTCACTCGCTGCGTGTTGAAAGAAAGATTTGACACGCAGTCAAAGCAAACAGACGGGTGACGCGGCTCTGCTGTCTTCTCGCGTGTTTGTGTCACACTTTAGATTGTCTGAGCGTACAGTAGGCGTCTAAAAATTCACTGATTCGAATCGAATTTGATTGGTGCTGTCAAAAACAGGGACACTGTTACAGATAGCATTCGACTACTTTTTGGTTCTCAGAGCTACAACTGATATAAAGGTATGATCGTATATACAGGAGTGCTCCCCGTCCCTAACCCTAACCCTAACCCTAACCCTAACCCTAACCCTAACCCTAGTCCTTTTTAAATGGTGCAGTTAATTCTTCCTGATTAATCACTGTCTGATGATGTAGATTACAGTAGATACGTATAATATACATCATTTTAATTATTTAAATAATGCCTGATTGTAAAAGCTAGCCATGTAGAGTACAGAGGCAGAGAGGTAGAGTAGAGAGGTAGGGAGGCAGTATAGATAGGTACAGTAGATGTGTAGAGGAATAGAGAGATTGAGGAGTAGAGAGTTAAAAAGGTACAGTAGAGAGGTAGGGAGGTAGTATAGAGAGGTAGAGTAGAGAGGTAAGAAATGTAAAGTAGAGAGGTAAGAGAGGTAGAGTAGAGAGGTAAGAGAGGTAAAGTAGAGATGTAAGAGAGGTAGAGAGGTACAGTAGAGAGGTAAAGACGTAGAGTAGAGAGGTAAGAAAGGTAGAGTAGAGAGGTAAGAGAGGCAGTATAGATAGGTACAGTAGATGTGTAGAGGAATAGAGAGATTGAGGAGTAGAGAGTTAAAAAGGTACAGTAGAGAGGTAGGGAGGTAGTATAGAGAGGTAGAGTAGAGAGGTAAGAAATGTAAAGTAGAGAGGTAAGAAATGTAAAGTAGAGAGGTAAGAGAGGTAGAGTAGAGAGGTAAGAGAGGTAGAGTAGAGAGGTAAGAGAGGTAAAGTAGAGATGTAAGAGAGGTAGAGAGGTACAGTAGAGAGGTAAAGACGTAGAGTAGAGAGGTAAGAAAGGTAGAGTAGAGAGGTAAGAGAGGTAGAGTAGAGAGGTACAGTAAGAGAGGTAATATAGAGGTAGAGTAAATATCAGGCTCACACTCATTGCTGTGGTAAATAATGAGCAGTGTGTGAACAAGGACACTTTATACAGGTCTAATTTACTTAGCAAAGATTAAGTAAGTAAGTAAATAAATATCTTATTCTCACTCCCTCATCACACACTCACACATCATGTCTCTCTCTCTCTCTCTCTCTCTCTCTCTCTCTCTCTCTCTCTCTCTCTCTCACTCTCTCTCTCTCTCTCTCTCTCACTCTGAACAGAAGACTTTGGTGCTATTTTTGTAAAACTCTTCCTCCCAGGTGCTCCCTGCCTCCCAGGGCTTCTCTAGAATCTTTGTAAACATCATCTTGATGAACCTGTGCCTCAGTATTGATCAAACTCTAAAAACTCTTCTCCAGTAGCTCGGGTTTATCGAGAACTTCTGAGAAGCTCATCAGTTCCTCATGCTGGATGAACTAATGGTGTCCTGTAAGCTGAGCTAATTCACTTTATCGAGTAGAAAGGCCTTTTACTGCCTCTTTTATGATGTCCTCGCGTGGCACAAGGAAACGAGACAGGACCCGAAAGCTTGAGCTTCCTGCCAGAAGAACGACAGTCGCACAATAAGCCTCATAATAAAATGTCACATATAATTAACTCAATAACAAAACTGAGCTTTACTATATTAAAGAAAACCTCCACTGCTGATCCATTAAACCTCGACCGATCAGAGACGGCGATTGTTCGACCTTTCGTGTTCTTATTGGTTGATTTTTTCTGTACATATTTTAGTTTGTATTAAACTTGACGTCTTGAGAAGATATTCATCCATTCATTCAGTCATTCATTCATTTTCTACCGCTTATCTGAACTTCTCGAGCCTGTGCCTATCTCAGGCGTCATCGGGCATCGAGGCAGGATACACCCTGGACGGAGTGCCAACCCATCACAGGGCACACACACAATCTCATTCACACACACACACACACACACACACACACACACACACACACACACACACACACACAATTTTCCAGAGATGCCAATCAACCTACCATGCATGTCTTTGGACCGGGAGAGGAAACCGGAGTACCCGGAGGAAACCCCTGAGGCACGGGGAGAACATGCAAACTCCACACACACAAAGCGGAGGCGGGAATCGAACCCCCGACCCTGGAGGTGTGAGGCGAACGTGCTAACCGCTAAGCCACCGTGTCCCCCCTTTGAGAAGATATATTTCACCTTATGTACATTTAGAATGAATCTTTTTTTTTTTTTCCCAAAAAGACTTTAAATCCTCTGAAGGTACACAACCTTCACGGGTCAGAGATATAGATAGTGACGAAGCTAAACGCCGTACCCTTGATTGTAACCCCAGATTTTTTTTTGTTTTAGAGGATTACGAGATGCAGTGCGTCAACGTGAGCACTTTAATGTGTAAAAAAAAAAAATCACAAAAATCTCAAACACAAACAAACCGGCTTTAGAGGACGCGAGTCCGGATCAGTTGTTATTCCGAAGTTGTTCTCCCTCCGAAAGCAGAATAATTAGTCTGCACAATCCTTAATCCACGGTGGAATAGCGTCTGTGCGGTTTGTTGTCCCCTTGAGTTATTAATAATGCATCATTGTCTGAGAATACAAATGGAGATCTGACTCGCGTACGAGGAAGGCGTGTGTATGTGGTATGCATGCTGTATTTACACAGCCCTCATGCTCTTCTGATGGGGTCAGACACCCTGTTCCAGGAGGGATTGTATCCTCACACACACACACACACACACACACACACACACACACACACACACACACACACACACACCATCACAGCAGGAGTCACAGGGCTGAAAATGTCACCAGTGGTGCGACAGGCTGTCACTGATACCCCTCGAGACCCCCTCAGCAGGGGGACGGTATTAACACACACTCAGGCGCGCAGCAGATGTTTATTCAAACGCATGACGTGCCGATTTCCATGTGAATAGCGAAAAGGAGAGAGTCATTAACAGAGTCAGATTATATAAAACGAGCCGCTCTGTCCTGCCTCGGCTTTTTTTGTTATGCTAATAGCTACTTTTGGATAGCACACACACACACACACACACACACACACACACACACACACACACACATACACATATACACATACACACACATATATACACATTTCTGTTTTGTTTGCATCCGTCTTCGGCTTCTATCTTTTTATCCCGTGTCATCTTGCCATCTGTCTCGTGTTTGTTTCACGTTTTGTGAATAACACTAGAGATTGTTCCTCAATAGCGAAAATGTTAAGAAAGGAGTTATCTCATGAATCATGAGCTTAGGACAGAAAAACAAAAAGAGCTCCATTAATACTGGAGCGATGCTGACTGGAAAGTGCTGAGACATAACAGATCAGAGTTACCTCAGTGAACACGGTCCAGAGCGAAACGATTTCCTCGATTTCCTAACGAGTTGCTTATAACAACTGAGTGATTATCACCTGGTTCGGTTACATCACCTGGTTCGGTTACATCACCTGGTTCGGTTACATCACCCGGTTCAGTTAGATCACCTGGTTCGGTTACATCACCCGGTTCGGTTACATCACCCGGTCCAGTTACATCACCTGGTTCAGTTACATCACATGATTCAGTTACATCACATGATTCAGTTACATCACCCGGTTCAGTTAGATCACCCGTTTCGGTTACATCACCCGGTTCGGTTACATCACGTGATTCAGTTACATCACCTGGTTTGGTTACATCACCCGGTTCGGTTACATCACCCGGTTCAGTTAGATCACCTAATTCAGTTACATCACCTGATTCAGTTACATCACCTGGTTCGGTTACATCACCTGGTTCGTTACATCACCTGGTTCGGTTACATCACCCGGTTCAGTTAGATCACCCAATTCAGTTACATCACCTGGTTCGGTTACAGCACCTGGTTTGGTTACATCACCCGGTTCGGTTACATCACCCGGTTCAGTTAGATCACCCGATTCAGTTACATCACCTGATTCAGTTACATCACCTGGTTCGGTTACATCACCTGGTTCGTTACATCACCTGGTTCGGTTACATCACCTGGTTCGTTACATCACCTGGTTCGGTTACATCACCTGACTCAGTGTTTGGTTACATCACCCGGTTCAGTTAGATCACCTGGTTCGGTTACATCACCTGGTTCAGTTACATCACCTGGTTCGGTTACATCACCTGGTTTGGTTACATCACCCGGTTCTGTGGGAACGTTTTTCACCCCACTGACATTACCATGTTGTTACAATTTTAAATCGTTTTATTTTAATTCATTCGATTTTCATTTATAATTATTTGTAATATTATTTATAATATAATTAGTTTATTTATGCTGTCTAAAGGTCTCACAAAACAGAAAAGGACTACTGATGTTTATTTATTTATCATAATTATTATACAGACTTTTTTAATGATACGCATGCTTTTTAACTCAGCACAAATTTGTACAATTGATCCTAAAGTAGGAAAAAAAAGAAACAAAATTTTTCTGTAAATAAACTTTGTGAAAATAATAGATTAACCAATTACCGAAGAAAATATAGGAAAAAATGCAATATATGTATAAATATAATTTTAAAACAATAATTCAAAATAAATAAATAAATAAATATTTAAAAATACATAATCGGTCAGATTGTGAGGGGGCGGAGCCTCTGAGGAGAAGACTACCGGTGCATCGGCGCTCATTACACACTTTATGTTCCGTGCTACATCTCCGTTATTAGTATCATGTATTTGAACACACAGTCCTAACAAATGGACTCTATTATTTACCATCTCGAGGCTGGAGCGAGGTTTGCTGCAGCGCCCGCGGCATTTGATCCCTCTGTAATTGGTGGTTTAGTGTCTCACCCCAGGTGGAAGAGGAGGGGATTGCAGTTTAATGGAAATCGTTAAGGCTTAATTAGCACAATACGCTACTGATAAAGCAGCAGCACTGATAATGGTATATCGA
>NC_062543.1:2913476-2915976 GCF_022655615.1 Tachysurus fulvidraco | reverse complement strand
GTCACCCAGGGGGGGGCTCTAGCCCTTTATTAGGGTGGCTTCAGCCCCCTGTCTGTAATCTCAGCCACCCTAAAACTAGAAGGATCATTTTTACTTCATAAATAAACAATAAAAATGACGTTAAAATGCAGGACATGTCGTCGATGGGAAAGAAAATTATTTATCAGTTTGATCCAAGAGCGATTTTTTTTTACTTTGCTTTTACGCGCGTGCGTTGTAGTCTTTCAAAAGTGCGTCTTCAGCTGTCTGCTTTATTAGAACGGAAAAGCACAGGTACGCGCAGCGTGCACGCGCAGTCAGAGCTGGAGGCGTTTATCTATAACGTTAATCGGCGGAAAGACGCAAAGACGGCAACCAAAAGCAGTGAAATGTCACTATTCTTATTACCAGAGTTGTCATATAATATATATATTAATATAGTATATATAATAGTATATATTATATATAATAATATAGAACTCTTCTTGTTTTAAATTCTCACTGAGGGCTAAAACCCCCTAAAGATGAAACCCTAGAACCGCCCCTGGTGTCACCCCAAAAAACACGAAGTGCTTAATTTAATTAGCATTAATTTTGTTATTTGTAAAACATCACAATAATTTTGAATTGTTTTCAACGACAGAGCCATAATCTCCCTACAGTTTGGGATATGGCCTTAGTGATACACTTGGTATACATTATATTTCCAAAAGTATTGGGTCACCTGACCTTCCTATGTGGTTGTTTTCTGATCTCATCCCTACTGAACACCTTTGGGATGAATGTGAACGCTGACGCCACCCTACATCACCTACATCAGTGCCTGACTTTCGTAACACACTTGTGGCTGATCAACACAAATATCCATCAGCACACTCCAAAATTAAATATTCTCATACATATACATATATACACACACACACACACACACACACATGTATATATAAAACATGACATCCTGTTACCAGCATGACACTAAACAGGTAGTAATAACGGCGACTTTTTACTTAGGTACATGTCAGAGCCCATACTTCTTTACTTTAACTTGAGTAAAAGAGTGTAGTCACTACTTCTACTTTTACTGGAGTCTTTTAAAAAATGAGTATCTGTACTTCTACTTGTGTAAAGGATGTGTGTACTTTTGCCACCTCTGCCGATCAGTGATGTGGAATAATTCATAGCAGCTATTTTTTGCTATTCCTTTACTGAGATTAATAAAGCCACACCTCCTAACTTGCTTCTGGATGGCAGAGGCCACGCCTCCTACACTGTGACTGATTGGAAGATACCAAGCCTTTTAATCTGTAACTGGCTGAAAGAGGCCACGCCTTCTAATCTGCTACAGGCTGAAAGAGGCCACGCCTTCTAATCTGCTACAGGCTGAAAGAGGCCACGCCTTCTAATCTGCTACAGGCTGAAAGAGGCCACGCCTTCTAATCTGCTACAGGCTGAAAGAGGCCACGCCTTCTAATCTGCTACAGGCTGACAGAGGCCACACCTCCTCACCTGTGACTGACCGGCAGAAACCACAACTTCTAATCTATGACTGACTAGTAAATGCCACGCCTCCTTACCTGTGACTGACAAGCAGAGGCCCCACCTCCTTGCCTGTGACTTACTAAAAGAAGCCACGCCTCCTTCACTGACTGGCGCAATATAAGATAAGATGAAGGAAGTGAGTAAAAGATAATAAAACGGCAAATATTTCATATATAAATTTCATACTGTCAGGAACAGCAGATCCTTGAAGTGTGCGTGTGTGTGTGTGTGTGTGTGAGTGTGTTCATATGCCTGACTCTGTCTCCATATATCAAAGCACACTCACAGCAGATTACACACTCCCTGTGTGATCTTGTTTGTTGATTCAGTTTCTCTGACCTCATGCAGCGCTCTGATGTGTCTCTCCACCACACGCTCTTCCCAAAGCTTAGCGTCTGCACTTTCATGCCCCTCTCCAGTGTTTGATCAGCTCCCCACGGTCAAATTGCTAAAGCACGGATCAGTCGCTAACTGTCAGCTCCTCTGCGTCCATCAAGGTCCTTTCTACCAGCAGCCATCCTGAGACCTCGGGGATGAAACGGAAGACAAGAAAAGGAGAAAAACATCCTGTCGCATTTCCACACTGATATTTACATCCCACACGTACATCGGTCCACTCCAGGCGTTTCAGTCTGACGCGTTAGCCGCTAACAAGCAGCAGGTGGCAAATTAGCTCAGGAATCCTCAGTGCTATTTCAGGCCTCGGTTATAAAATATTAAAAAAAAAAAAAAAATCAATAAAGCTAAATAAAACTCAACAAGGTGTTACTGAGAACGATTCTTTGTACGACCGAAGCGCTGCGGCTTTATCGATCTGAATGCTGCTTGTTATCTAGCTCGGACGTGTAGGAAAACTTATCGTAATGCAGATCTTAATTCTGTGGGTGTGTATTGATATTTTCTTCCCAATTTGTGTGTGTGTGTGTGTGTGTGTGTGTGTGTGTGTGTGTGTGTGTGTGTGTGAGAGAGAGAGAGAGAGAGA
>NC_062543.1:2863476-2910976 GCF_022655615.1 Tachysurus fulvidraco | reverse complement strand
CTTCATCACACCCCACTTCTGTTGATGATCTTCACCCTGATTTAGTTGTTCTTTATTCAGTATCGTGCGATTTTGACATCATATCAATTAACATACAGTACAACCAAGCAAAATCTGCGATTTACAAATTTTGAAATTTTTCAAAATTGTCGAAGATTTTCCGCATGTCGTGTGACGTCGTCGAACACGCTCAGCTGAATCCCTCTTACGTTCACGTGTCGAACATGAGCACAGTTTACAGCATGTTATTTCAACAAGTCAAGTTTTCTTAAAAAAAAATGTTTGGAAAAAATTTTACACATTTCGAAAAATTTCCAGTCCAATTTTGAAAAATTGTATCAAGTATTTTGTACTCAACAATAAAAAAATAAAAAAAAGCAACAAAATCCTGAGGGAACTGATTGCATTTACTACATAAAGTAAAGGGAAGATGCGAACGCTTCCACGTCAGTGTGCGGATAAAGACGCTGGACGTCCGTGTCACTTTCACCACACGATGCTCTACAGTATCTTCCTAGATCAGACTCACGCAGTCATCGGCACTGCTACTGTACGTGTTAGTCTCTAAATAAAACAAATCAACAACTCCACAGAGGAAAATCTCTCTTCAGAACCCAGACTGTGATTTTTCAGTACTGTGAATAAACCCTTGAATCAGTAACGTCCTAATTTTAACGCCGCCTCGGCTCATTTCCCAGCAATAAACCGGAGTCAGGGGTAATTACATCTTTCTTTACTGTTTACTAAATATTGTTTAATATTCTCTATAACTTTGCAGATGCCTAACTTTAATGAATAAAAAATACATTAATGAATAAAAAATATTAATTTGCATAGCCGTGCTCACGGTCCGGAGCCAAATGACTGCGGTGCAGAAAACGAGTCAATTTCTTTTTTTCTTTTATTTGTGTGTTTTTTGAAGCTCATTACACACAAACAAGCTCATTACAAGATCCATATTCCTTGGTGAGAAAATATTAGATTACACAGAATACTCTGTAATCACCAACATGTTCCCTGTGCCCTCTGCACTCGTTATTATAAAATTAATATCCGAGCTGTAATAAACAGTTAGCTGTATCACCCCATCATCTCAGTACCTTGTGAAGGGAATAAAATAAATAAATAAATAAAACTAAAACTAAAAATAATTAAAAAATAAAATAATAATAACAACAACAACAACAACAACAACAACAATAATAATAATAATAATAATAATAATAATAAGTTACCAGATGATCTGAGCAAAATAGAATAGAGCAATAAATATGTTTTTTAAATTGTTTTCATTTCTTTATTCATTTAACACATAAATTTAAATCTTGTGGAAAACTGAAAACTGCAGGAAAGACCTAATCTAATCTGATTTTATTGAATCTAATCTAATCTAATCTAATCATTGCTGCCTGTCAGGAAACATCTACACAATCTGTAGAATTTTTTTATTGATTTATCTTTTTTTTTTAATACCTGCCCACACACACACACACACACACACACACACACACACACACACACACACACACACACACACACACACACACACCTTCTTATCGTCAAGCGCAATCATCTATGAGTATTAAATACTCTAGTGTTCACAGCAAAGTCCTGCTCTTAACACAGAAGCTGACCCCATAACTGTTTTGTAGCCATGCATGAGATACCGTTAGTGTAATTCTAAATCAAGTATACAGATTTCTATGTGATATATTTTTAAACCCATTGGAAGCTCAGCAAGTCACATTTCCTAAATATGACCGTTTTGATTTAGAATTTTTTTTTAAAAAATATCTAATTCCGGACCTCACAGCACTATTAGAGCCCTTGTTAAATTGTAATAGATCTAAAAATAATCCTGTTTCCATTTTTAAGTCATTATATCAGGATAAACAGCAGGATAAATTAGTAATAGGATTTGGCCTAACACCTGGCCCTGTGGTACACCATAAAGAAATTCCTATTCGAGATTCCTAAAACTACGATGGTGTATTTCCTATTTTAAATGATGAAATCCTATTTTTTGTAAGATTTTTTTTTACCTTGATGTAGTGTCATGGTATGATTTGGCCTGCATGTGGTTTGGCACAGAATCTGATGCTCTCTCACATCAATGACACACATCTGTTGCTGGTTTGCTGGAAGTGAGCAGAATGGCTTTAATGTCATTATGGGCTGCTGGTCATTTAGGGCCGATACACAAGCTGTTCGGACCGCTGCCTCGCTGTCCCTTGGCTCCTGCCTGTGTCACAACATTTATAGAACGGCTGTATACTTTAGTGTTTATAGCATGATATTTATTACACCAAACAGCTCTGGACCGAAGGGCGAGGAGCTGCTGCAGAGGAACAGAGATCACAGTCAGGTGAAGGAATCCACTCCTGATTTTCCATCTAGCAGCATTGCAGAAGGACACAGAGGCTGCTGGGCCTATAAGACACAGGGGGGGGGGGGGGGCAGAGAGAGAGAGAGAGAGAGAGAGAGAGAAAGAGAGAGGCAGAAGAGAGAGTGGGGGCGGAGAGAGAGAGAGAGAGAGAGAGAGAGAGAGGGAGAGAGAACGAGAGAGAGGGAGGGAGAGAGAATGAGAGAGAGAGAGAGAGAGAAGAAATATATGAAATTAGAAGTTGTTAATGTTTATATAAGTAGTTAGTTAGTTACTTACTATAGACAAGATCGTCTGTGAAATGTTATAAATATAAAGGTTTCTCTGGATTGTATCTCTCTGGGGACATTTAAACCGTGCAACAAATTTAGAGAAAAACGCTAAAAAAAAACAGAAATAAATAAATCTTCAAGTATGAGCTATGAAGAACGTAAAGATTTCTTACTATCTCCATATTTCCCCAACAAACTCTATTCCCTTTTTATATACACTCTTTCTGCCTTCCACCATCTTCCAATCTCCTACAATCTCCCCTCACTGGTCAGGTTTACATGCACTAATCCCATTACTGAAGGCAGGTCATTATTACCAGTATAATACGTGTAGCCGCTGATGGACAGTTTGATTAGCAGCCCGTGTGCTGCGTGTTTCCATGATGCTGTCAGGGTCAGATAGGGTACATGATGAGATGTTTAAAATTTTGGGTAGGGAAAAAGTGTGTGTGAGAGAGAAAGATTGTGTGTGTATAGAGCTCCTAAGCTGTTGCTGGCACTCCCTAGCCTCCTGTTCTGATGATTTATGCCTGGCTAGCTGCAGAAACAGCGTCAGAATTTCGCCAATCAGAGGGAGTCATTCATCAAGAGGCAGGCTATATAATCATTCATCAAGACGCAGGCTATTTATCCCTCAGTGGTGTGTCTGTGTTTGTGTGTGTGTGTGTGTGTTTTGCACTCTTACTCCCCCTGCTGACAGAGGCAGTATCCTTAATGCTAATAATTAGCTTAAAACTATTACCGCTGATTTCTATGTTGAATTTTTTAGTTTAGAAGTTTAGAAATGTGACTTCTCACATATTTTCTAGCTAATTCTTCTTCTTTCTACATCACAGATTGTCAAAACTGCATCTAGCTATCATTTACAGGATTTTGTTGACACTAGCATTAAATCTAGCTCAGTGGTTATATATTAAATACAAGCCCATAGTTGAGCATAGTTTTTAAACTAGCTGTATTCAGGCACGCTTGTACAGTATATGTAGAGATATGAACAAAGTAAAGTATGTGCTTGTGTAAACGTGTACAAGTTGGCTAAAAGCGAAAGATAGTTTACATCGCCATGAAAACATCGCCAAAGCTAATTATAATGTAGCTCTGAGGAGGCGGAAATTCATTGCAGAAATATTTCTCATGATAAACTTACCGTTAATAAATAAAGGTGCTATTAAGACTACGGAATGATGTTGTGACTCATTTCAAGCTTGTTAGGAGATCATTTTCTTTTTTTTTTTTTCAAGCAATTATTCATTCTCCATGAGACCATCAGTACATTTATTTATTAATCACAGCTGAGCCTTGCATCGGCAGCTTGCTAATTAATTAGCCTAATTGTATAACACTCACTGATATACAAGTGTCAAGTCCTGCTAAACTGCCAGCTGCCTGGAGACGCCATTATCCATATTTTATGGCCAGTCTCAGAAGTCAGAAGAAGCCGCTCTTCTTTTTCTTCTTCTTGCTTTTTTTTGGTATTCAATTCAAATCAGTTGAATTCAAGTTTATTTGCATAGCATTTTAACATTTGACATTGTTTCAAAGCAGCTTTACAGAACATACAAAAGATAAGTCTGTGCTTTATTGTTCCCTAAAAAACAGACTTTTTGAAGTGTTTATATTAATATTTTATCTCCTTGAACCCCATTCGAAAGTAGCACGGTTTATTTGACGGATCTTAGCTAGAACGTCCTCGTCTGGGCATTTCTACAGACATCGTAACGGTATAATGACAACAAAAACCAGATATAATTGTTGTCATTATCAACATTTACCTCAGATATTTTTGAAAAATGACTGAGAAAAGACACTGCGTGATGCCAGTGTGTACATGTATTTAGCTTGAACTGAAACGATATTATTTAGCATTATATAAACGTTACCGCATAACTCTAGTTAATAAACTTGTAAACAACATAAGTGAATCGTTCGTATTCATGTTCAATCTAAATATAAAACACGGTGAACACATGACAGCTGGAACGTTAGCATGTTTAGCCAGGTTTAGCAGCCACTTGTATGCGGGTAAACAGCCGAGTCGTTTTGTAGTATAATATACAGTAGGTTGTTATTATTTTAGCTTTACTGAGGCTAAAAAAATCTCTATCTGCGTTAGATATTGTGTTATGAATCACTTTTAACGGCAACATTATTCTTGTAGAACTTCATTCTCTTTACTGTATTTATGTTTCATGTTTTACTTCACACAAGTTCATGAGTCAGCGGATTTTAAAGACCACGTTTTTAAAGACCACATTAAATAGGATATAATTAAAATGTGTGATTCCTCCTTTTTTTGTTGTCCCCTATTCTAGATTTCTCTCTACATCTCTTTCGGTTCCTGCTCCGCCTCTCGTTTAATGAATGTCCTCCATCGTATTTTCACATTAATGCAGCTTATCGTTTCTCCAGGAACAAAAGCGCTTTATGTCTGGGGCCCATCCTTTCGGCTCACACTATTTTCTCCCTCTCTCTCTTTCTCTGAGTATTTTGTGAACTGTCAGATCACAGCTGATAAGAGCGGGTCTGTCTCCTGAGGGAAATGGATGGAATTTCTTTAGGAATGCAAATAGCTCGGTCGTGATTGACAGCAGAAAATCTGCTAGCTTCGCTACAGCCGTAGCCTTGTTGAATCTTTCTTTCTTCATGCTTTCAGACTTACCAGTATCTATTTGCAGCACACTGTATTTTCCTTTCTCTCTTTCTAGTTTAAAATATAAATAGATCTTTGCATCCCTTCGGTAACAGCACATGAATAATAGACTAATGACTTCCTTCGACAGATTGATGAAGAAAAGCGATCCCGTCTCGTGTTGCTCTCCAGCTCCATGCTTGGCATATGACCCTCTCTACAGAATTCTCCTAGCAGGATTATTAGAAGTGGGAATTTTAGGCTGTCCTTTTGTGCGTAAAGGTCTGATTTGCACATTTATTGCTAATCTATTCATTCAGCATTTTCATTACAAGCAAGCCGCTACTCTAGATTCTTGCTTTCAAAAAATGTTAACATTGTACCAGGCTGAATGGAGGCACTTCGGTTATTCATGCCTGAAACACTGCAGATATAAAGCATTTGTTATTCTGTCACACACCAAAGTCGGGTTTCGTCACCTCACATAGGTCGCGCTGCACCCGACTCTGAGGCCCAACACAATCCCTGATACTCATAATACAAGTTAACGATCTGTGCAGTACGCCACCAAAAATGTGCCAGCTGCACATGATTAATGGTTAATTAATCACCTTTTTTTTCCCGCCGTCCAACCTGCCGTCACATGGTCGCTTGGACGAACCGAGCGTTTAGCCAAATGGCCGAGGGTCTGTTTAGTTTGCTGTTAAATATAAACTGTTCATCACATCACAGTGAAGACGGCAGATTAAACCAATGCCTCATTGCTTTCCCATTCGACTTATTGGGTTAATTACTCTGAGCTGCCCAATCCTCATCTTTACTTCCCTAAAGCTCCTGTATAGCATTTAGATATATAGCTAATTCTACAGCTTCAGAAAACCACAGGGGTTTAAATATCAGTGTTTACGTGCAAACCTGAGTGGATGGACAATATAAATGATCAGTTTGATGACAAGGTGAGCTGTGACTGACAAAATGATTTCAGGTTGTCTTTATTTGTGTAAAATGTGTCTGTACTTCCATATTTATTGAGCGGGTTTTCTCAGTGTACATACTGTATATTTTCCATTTGACCTTGCCCAGACTGTTTTGTTTATGAATACTATCATCCAGTCATCTCAGTCACTCTCTGCAATAGGAAGGCACTATCCGCATTAGAAAGAACTAAAAAAAAAAGCTAAGAACTCTCCCAAAGCGCATCGTACTTGACCGAGGATGTCAGCAACCCATCTATTTTTATTCGTTAGAGCACCAAAGCCTCAGTTTGACCTCTTATTTCAAAAACGGTACATCCCCCCGCTGCCACCTGTGATCACCTCATCGGGTCGACAACAGCCTTCTGTGCCACAGGATCCGAAGATCAGATGAAAATCTCCTCCTTATCGCCATCCCACTGACATTTGGGATTCTTTGGCATCTGTCAGGATTTTCAGATAGACAAAGGGCCATTTAAACTGATCTAGGACTGTCTTCTTTGAAAAGGCCAAACCCTGATGTTAGAAAAAGAAACCTGTCATGGGGAAGAGTGGGACGGTGGTGGTGGGGGGTGGGTGGGTGGGTGGGGGTTTCACTTTTTGGATGTTTGGATCTGGGTCAGTTGAGAGTCCCGAGAGAAGAAAATCTGATAAGTAGGCAAAATGTATTTGTCTGGAGTTGTGGGTGCTACCCGGTATGTCAGAGTCTACTGGTGAATTGCTGAGAAGCCAGAATTCAATAATAAAAAATAAATAAAAAAAAATCAAAGATTTGGAGATACTTTGAGGTGAAGTGGTGCTTAAATCCCTAACAGTGGCCCTCGGACTCAAGCATGCCAATAACCAAACATTTTTTTTCAAATGCATTTATTTAGACAGATCTACCCAAAGGTCCTTCAAAGATGGAGCTCTGAAAATGTTTCCGTTCACACTGTAGTCCTTTGGCCCACTGCGTTTATTGAGTCAGTAAAGATTTTCAAATTCCTACAAGACGTTTTGTTGCCTTTGTACTCTTCAGAGTTTGCTTTTCAAAGTCTTGTTTAGAAAGCCCAATTCCACTTGAGAGATTGTGTAAAGATTGGTTTAGTAAAAAAAAAAAAAAACAAGCAAATGGAGAGCACACTTCTTCTGTCCAGCCACTACAGTGTGTGCTAGAGTAAGTCTAGCGTAAGGTTATTGTGCCTCTGTGAATCTATGTGTGGCTGTGTGGTGATTGGTTTCAAGTCGATGTTTTACCAACATGGCCAAAAGATTGTCCATTAACTAACCATCATATACATATATGCTTGTTGAACTTTCATTCATTCATTCATTCATTTTCTACCGCTTATCCGAACTTCCCGGGTCACGGGGAGCCTGTGCACATCTCAGGCGTCATCGGGCATCGAGGCAGGATACACCCTGTATGGAGTGCCAACCTATCGCAGGGCACACACACACTCTCATTCACACATATGGCTGTGACGGTTCATTTATCTCAAGCTTTTCTCCATATTGTGTGTACAAGACACTTGTGGACAATTCTGGCCGTTTATTATAGTAGGGATGAAGGACAGAAGAAGTAAGGTCTTAGATGTGATCAAGAAAAGCGACTGTTTTTACTGGACTCGATTATTTGTTCCATCTCTGACTTGCTTTGCCAGAGGTTTTGCAAAAATCCATTCCATCTTCTATTCATTAAAATCCTCATCATTAATAAGCCTTTTATTCTGGTCACAGTGAATCTGGAATCTACAGTATTCCAGAAACATTGGACATGAGGTGGTTGATAGGATTCAAAGGTAGTGTGACCAGGTATAACCAGTCCACCTCCTGGTATGTTTTTGGGAGGTTAAAAGAAAGCAGACCACTTGAAGGGGAAATCGTGGGAAGGGTAAGTCATGCCCTAATGGTTAGAGAGTTTGACTCCTAACCCTAAGGTTGTGGGTTCGAGTCTCGGGCCGGCCATGACTGAGGTGCCCTTGAGCAAGGCACCGAACCCCCTCAACTGCTCCCCGGGTGCCGCGGCATAAATGGCTGCCCACTGCTCCGTGTGTGTGTTCATGGTGTGTGTGTGTGTGCACTTTGGATGGGATATATGCGGAGAACGAATTCTGAGTTTGGGTCACGTCACGTCACTTGAACCGAATCAGCACTTGTCTGACAGACACCACCACAGATCTAGTTTTTGGAAGGTGCTAAAAACCTACAGCCTCTTCAAGGCACACTGCCATCTTTGGAGAAGTATACAGTACAGTACAGAAAATCAGCCTTGTGAATTTAGTCAGCATGAATAGATAGAGTACAGTAATCATTTTCAGACATATCCACCTCATTGCCTTTATCTAAGTAACAAGTGTCAAAAGCAGTCTTCACTTCACCAAAGACCTGTTTGGCAATTTGATTCAATTGTAATTTTTGACATTTGTTCAAAATCGAACAGCAGTGTGAAAACCTATTTGGGTCACAGAATTGTAATATCCTTTTGTGACCCATCTTCCTGCTTTAAAAAGCGACACGACGCAATTCCAAAGTCCCATTTCCACCAAATTGAAAAGGAAAACTGCGGAGCCTCTTTGTCACTGTATTTTCTCTCTCCCTTGTACTCTTTTTTCTCTCCATCAGGCCAAACGATAGGACTTTTACCGGAGATGCGAAAGCACTATTTTTTCAGTGAGTGTCTTTGTGTTTGGATAATAGGTCTGAAAAAAAACAAAAAAAAACACCACAGCTTTTTGTTAATGAGCACTCTCATCGTAGCACTGCAGGTAACAACACTAACCTGCTCTCCTGCCGCTGTTCAATCAGCCGTAGAGTTTCAAAATGCCAGCGCTAACATGCTAGCGCACTAGCTACATGGCCCACCCCCCTGCTGCCGGGCTAAGTGGACAGACACATTAGCACAGACTCGACTGACCCGTTTGCTACAGCTTGTGCTTTATCAGGTATCTATAGCCGTTCTTTCCCGGCTAAGCTAATGGCTCTGCGACGCTAATTAGCAAGGGCTCTTAAAGCTAAATGTCACCTGAATCAAATGTTAATTGATCTGCAATGTGAGGTAGAGGCTGTTCAGCATTCTGCAGCGAATAGTGTCAAGCAATTTAGCATGCACTGGGACTTAAATTAAGATTATGATTCTGCAAGTGTTGCTAATTTTTTATTCTTCCATAACAGCCCTCTTTCTGCTTTTCATCTAAATGGATATGTAACCGCACCTAATGTCGCCAGAGCACAAGCACCATGAGCTGAATTATTCATCAGTTGCTGATGTTTGTGTGAAACCCCAAGCCGAGCGGCTGAGTGCTAACGGTGTGAGGTAGCGGCCTGCCGTGGTGGAGATACACAGTAAGAGCCTGTGTATGTGTTTGTCTTGTGCCATTATATGCCTGGATATACTAGTGTGTGTGTGTGTGTGTGTGTGTGTGTGTGTGTGTGTGTGTGTGTGTGTGTGTGTGTGTGTGTGTGAGAATAAATGAATCACTGCTTTTGACATCTGCTACTCAACCACAATTTTCTGTGTTTGTGTGTGAGAGAGAGAGAGAAACAGATGGGGAGTGAAAGATAGAGATAGAGAGAGATTGTGTGTATGTGTGTGTTTTTTTGTGTGTAAGAGAGAGAGAGAGGGAGAGAGAACGAGAGAGAGAGAGAGAAAGAGCAAGAGAGAGAAAGAGCAAGAGAGAGAGAGAGCTCTCCCTCGTCCCTCTCTATCTCTCTCTCTCTATCTCTCTCTCTCTCTCGTCTCTCTCTCTCTCCTTCTCTCTGCTCTCTTCTTCTCTCTCCTCTCTCTCTACCTTCTTCTCTCTTCTCTCTCTCTCTCTTCTCTCTCTCTCTCTCTCATCTCTTTCCTCCTCTCTCATTCTCTGCTCCCTCTCTCTCCTCTCTACTCTCTCTTCTCTCTCTCTCATCTCTCTCTCTCCTCTACTCTCTCTCCCTATCGACAGTCTCTGGTTACTCTCTCCCCGTCATGGGGCGTGACTCTCTCTCATCTCCTGCTCCATCCTGCTCTGCCTCTCGATTCTCCATCTGCATCTCCCGAGCACCTCTGCTCACTAACTCGAGAGAGTTGGTCCGCTGCGCGTGCGCGGCGGCATGCTCGATTGGGCGCTAGTCTACCTCGGCTATCTATGCCCTCTCTCTGAACTCTCTCCTTCTTGTTATTAGTTGTTTCTTTTTCTTTATTTGTTTAGTTTGTTGATCTTCTGCTCTTCTTTAAACTGTCTTCTCTTCTTTCCTTTTGTCCTTCCCTCCTTTCTCTGTGGCCTCCTGGCCTCTCTGCTCCCTCTGCCCTCTCTCTCCTTCTCTCCCTCTACCCCATCTCTCTCCTCTCTCTCTCTCGCTACTCGAGTCTCTCTCTCTCTCTCTCTCTCTCTCTTCTCTCTCCCGCATCTGCCGTCTCTCTATTGTCCTCTCTTCTCTCTCTCTCCCTCTCTCTCTCTCTCCTCTCTGAATCTCTGTATGTACTCTCTATGCCTCTCGTCTCTCTCGTCCTCTCTCTCTCTCTCGCTCTCCCTCTGCTCTCCTCTCTGCTCTGTTCCCTCTCTCTCGTCGTGCGACGTCTCTCTCTCTCTCTCTCTCTCTCTCTCTCTCTCTCTCTCTCCCTCTCTCTCTCCTCTCTCTTCTCTCTCTCTCTCTTCTCGTGCTCTCTCTCTCTCTGGCTCTGACTCTGCGCTCTCCTTCCTCCCTTGTTTCTCAAACATATTTACACATGTTACAGCTTTCAGTTGTTATAATGTTTTGCTGCTGAATGGAACAGGAACGTTAAGATCTGGAATTTCACAGAATAACTTACATCATGCTATAAACAGACAGAGGTGAAAATTAAAAGAGTTTTCAGAGTGACTTAAAAAACAAACAAACAAACAAACAAACAAACAAATAAATAAATAGTGTGTGATGGAAAGGCATTTTAACCGCTGCACCGTGATTAATTGACAACATAACAATCAGAGATATATGTATAAAACTTATAATATACACGAGACATGAGTTTTGAGTTCAATCCCAGAGCTTTGATGAGTTTACATTCTCAGTGATTTCTTCTCTAAAACCTGGTCCATCTTTCTGTGTTAAACCTTTAGCACTTCCCTCAGCGGAGATAAACCTTTAGGGTGCTGGATTTATCCTCGACAAAGAGGATCCAGCTCCTTTAAAGGGTTTACATGCAGGCTGTAAAGCTTCCCTCAGTGCAACAAACCAAGGAACCCTTTTAGTTTTCAGGAGAAAAAGAAGAAGAACTGGAATACATGGATTCTTTATATCATTAAGGGTCGTGGGTTCATAAAGGGCTTCCACTCGGATCCGTGTCGAAACTCGGGTTTAAACTTCACGCAGTTTCATTTGTCAGGTAAGAGTTCGATTTAGTGCCGAGTAGCAGGCAGTGGATCTTCAGCGTGGTTAGCACATCGCTTTGCTGGAATATTCAAGAATTTACAGATTATTTACATTCCTTTTCATTTTTCTTTTTTCACATCATCTGCAAAATTTTTGCAATAAAAATAATTTTTTTAATTTTTACAATTAATCTACAATTTTAATTTCAGTTTTAGTCCTAAAAGTGATTCGACAGAAAGAAAGAAAGAAAGAAAGAAAGAAAGAAAGAAAGAAAGAAAGAAAGAAAGAAAGAAAGAAAAATCATGCATCTGAAAAAACAAAGAAAGAAAGAAAGAAAGAAAGAAAGAAAGAAAGAAAGAAAGAAAGAAAGAAAGAAAGAAAAATCATGCATCTGAAAAAACAAAGAAAGAAAGAAAGAAAGAAAGAAAGAAAGAAAGAAAGAAAGAAAGAGAAAGAAAGAAAAATCATGCATCTACAAAAAAATAAATAAGAAATAGAAATAAGAAAGAAAGAAAGAAAGAAAAAATCATGGCATCTGACAAAAAGAAAGAAAGAAATAAAGAAAAGAAGAAATAGGAGGAAAGAAAGAAACAAGAAAGAAGGGAAAGAAAGAAAGATAAAAGAAAAGAAAAATCATTCATCTTAAAAAAACAAATTAAATTAGATAAATAAATAAAGAAATAAATAAAGAAGGAAGTAAATAAATAAACAAAGAAATAAGGAAAGTAAATAAATAGTAAAGAAAGAAAAATCATTCATCTTAAAAAACAAATAAAATAAAAGAAAGAAAAGAAAAAAGAAAAAGAAACAAATAAAAAAATAAAAAATCAAGAAAGAAAAAAAAAAAATAAAAAAGAAAGAAAAAGAAAAATCTTCATCTAAAAAACAAAAAGAAAGAAAGAAAAAATAGAAAAAAAATAAAAAGAAAAATCATTCTCTGAAAAACAAGAAGAAAGAAGAAAGAAAAATCATGCATCTGAAAGAAATAAATAAAGAAAGAAAGAAAAAAGAAAGAATGACAAAATCATGCCATCTTTAAAAAACAATGAAGAAAGAAAGAAAGAAAGAAAGAAAGAAAGAAAGAAAGAAAGAAAGAAAAATCATGCATCTGAAAAAACAAAGAAAGAAAGAAAGAAAGAAAGAAAGATAATGTATCTGAATAAAGCGTGATAATGTAAACAAATGCGATGTGTCAGACGTCTTGCTTGGGTTCTCCTGTGTGATCTGTAACACAGTGACATTACACACAGCAGGGAGGCGACTAGTAGGATTCCCCATGATGCGTTATAAAGGAGAGCTGCCCTGGCGCTGTGCCACGCTAAACCAGGCTTAGCCTTCAGCAGCGGGATCTGCTGGGCCGAATCCGTTATTGACACCTCAACTAATTTGTTTCTTCATCCGTTGCTAAACCTCACACCCCTGCCGACCGGAGAGATGGTACAGCCCCGTAGCATCCGTAGGTCACATGACAGAACCAGAGCTCGGACGCGACGCACGCAGGGGGCGGAGTTTGGAGTCAGAGTGTTGTTCATGCTTGAGCGTGTTTTTCTATTTTCTCCTTGGCTGCTGAGAAAAGGATGAGTGGCAGGTGGAGGAGCAGGAGAAATATCTTCAGGTATTAAAAATGGCAGCTTTGCGTCTTTGCCGGTTTTCTCTCTCTATGGTCTGAGCCACCAGATGCACACGGCATTAGAGAAAATATTCACACTTAGAATAAAAAACAAAGAAAGAAAGAAAGAAAGAAAGAACGCATTCTAATTGAATATCTGTCCTGGCACATTAGCCGTTTGCAGCATCAGCGACGTGGCTCAAAAACTAAATGGCACCAAAATCACATCCCGCTTAGAATAATGAAGTTCGATTAAGAAGTTAGTCACGTTTGCGCCGTTATACCTTTGCAGACGTGGTTCTCACGCCTGTGTGAGTCACGGCCCTCTCTGATGCCTCATTCACACATCATCTGGGAGTTTGATTGGGACCAGAGTCAGGAACTTGGTCTGTTTCCATGGCAACACACACCTCTTTATAGGAGAGTTCTTCTCAGTTCCCTTCAGGGTGGAGGAGCGCACATCACAATATCTCTCGCTCAGTGTCCAGTTCTCTCTCTCTCTCTCTCTCTCTCTCTCTCTCTCTCTCTCTCTCTCTCTCTCTCTCTGCCACTCTCCAGAGCTTTACACTTCTTCACCGATGTGTGGCTTCCAAACAAACAGATAAATCTAGATTAACTCTGACGTTCCTGTATGTTCAGGCCTGCCATCAAAACCACAAACTGAATAAGGTTCACTCTCACGAATAAAGCTTCACGTCATCACCGCTGAGGTTTATCTGTTTCAGAGTGTAACAGTCAGCGTGTGCTTTCTGAAACATGTGTCATGGTGTAATTGACCGCTCTCGCTCAGTTGTCTCTCAGTTGTGTTGATTTGCAGGTCAAGCTTCTGAGAAATGAAGCCTGGTGGTTTAAGATGCTACCAGGAGATGAGATGGATCAGGAAGAGCTTTGGGTTAAAGCTGATCTAAAGTCCATTAGATGGAAACATGACTAAATGACTTACAAATGAAATACTTACATAAATTCCTGCTAAACTAGCAGAGTAAGAGCTGTGTTAAATATTAGTCCCTATTATCATTCTTCCTCCTCTTCCTTCTTCTTCTTCTTCTTCTTCTTCTTCTTCTTATTATTATTATTATTATTATAATTATTATTATTATTAAGACACTTTTTTGTCATAAAGTATCGAGCTTTTAGTCATTACATATTATAGCCGAATTCTTGAATTTGATTGGTCAGCATACATATATATATATAAATATAAATAAGAAGAAGAAGAAGAAGAAGAAGGAAGAGGAGGAAGAATGATAATAGGGACTAATATTTAACACAGCTCTTACTCTGCTAGTTTAGCAGGAATTTATGTAAGTATTTCATTATTATATATAGTTTCCATAGTAACAACAGACACAATGGCACAGAAAACATTCCTGACATTGTAAGTAATTATATATATTGTAAAATATTGTAAAATATATATAAATTATTTACAATGTCATATATTTATTTATTTTTATTTTTTTTAAATCAGTCTCCTTACATGAACCCTAGAGTTTTTACATAAACCCTAGTTTATATATATATATATATTATTTTTTTTAACAAACGTTTTTTTTTATTATATATATATATATATATATATATATATATATATATATATAATTAAAAAAAACGTTTGTTAAAAAAATTTAAAAAATGTTTGTTTAATGATTTTGAAAGAAATCTCAGTAACTTTATCTTTTTTTCTGTATCCATAACTAAAAGTGTTCAGGATGCAGGTTTCGCTAATTACCACAAAGAAGCCGAGAAAGTCTTTGCCTTTGCTCAGAGAAACGAATGAAAACTAAAGTCCATGCAATCGATCGAAAAAAAAGTCAGTCAGGATTAAAGCTGAGCTTGTGATGGAAAAAAAATGAGTGTTTTATTTTGTGTTTATTTTGTGTTTTTATCTTATAGTAAATTAAATATGAATAAGGGGGGCACGGTGGCTAAGTGGTTAGCACGTGCGCCTCATGGTTGTGGGTTCGATTCCCGCCTCTGCCTTGTGTGTGTGGAGTTTGCATGTTCTCCCCGTGCCTCGGGGGTTTCCTCCGGGTACTCCGGTTTCCTCCCCTGGTACAAAGACATGCATGGTAGGTTGATTGGCATCTCTGGTAAATTCTCCGTAGTGTGTGAGTGTGTGTGTGTGAGTGAATGAGAGTGTGTGTGTGTCCTGTGATGGGTTGGCACTCCGTCCAGGGTGTATCCTGCCTCGATGCCCGATGACGCCTGAGATAGGCACAGGGTCCCCGTGACCCGAGGTAGTTCGGATAAGCGGTAGAAAATGAATGAATGAATGAAAAAAGTGAATCTATAGACTGCTGAAGTTCTAAGGTGTGAGGACAACAGTCTAAGTCTTCTTGTGTTTTGTTCTTGAGAATTAGTATTTTGGGAAGATTTGTCCGATCACAGCTGCTGTATGGAGGAGCTTCTCTCCAACGTTTGGCTCCGGTGTGCCGCCAGATTCGGTGTTTGTGTGCCGGCTGCAGGTGAAACGCATCAGGGGATCGTTCGGCACCTGTGTCTGTCGTCACGGCTGACAGTGTCTGGGCTTTTTCTCTTTTTTTCTTATTTAAATGAATTTGGTACATAATTAACTGTTCAAAGGTGTGTGATGAAAGCAAAGAAAAAAAACAGCATTTTTTAAAAGTCATTTTCTTTCTCGACTTTTTTGTCATTCTTTGTTCTTTGTTAGTTTCCATTTTGGCTGAACAGAAAATGTAAAACTTTTCGACAATTCAAGTAAAAAAAAAAATGTCACAGAATCATCCTGAAAATGCCTTTGGTTTTTAAAAACCTTTTTAAAAAAATTGTACAAAACAAATACATGAACCAGGTGGGCACGGTGGCTTAGTGGTTAGCACGTTCGCCTCACACCTCCAGGGTTGGGGGTCCGATTCCCGCCTCCGCCTTGTGTGTGTGGAGTTTGCATGTTCTCCCCGTGCCTCGGGGGTTTCCTCCGGGTACTCCGGTTTCCTCCCCCGATCCAAAGACATGCATGGTAGGTTGATTGGCATCTCTGGAAAATTGTCCGTAGTGTGTGAGTGTGTGAGTGAATGAGAGTGTGTGTGTGTGTGCCCTGTGATGGGTTGACACTCCGTCCAGGGTGTATCCTGCCTCGATGCCCGATGACGCCTGAGATAGGCACAGGCTCCCCGTGACCCGAGAAGTTCAGATAAGCGGTAGAAAATGAATGAATGAATGAAAATACATGAACCGTTTAAAATATAAAAGTCCCGCCTCTTCAGTTAAAAGAGCCAGTTTCAAGCTGGTTAAGAAAACTCCAGGCCAATCAGGTTCTTAGACTCAATGACGCTGTGCTTTTTTTGTTGTATACAAAGCTGCACTTTGCCACTTAAAAAACACAAGAAAATCAATTGCCAAATTGTGATCGAAGATCTAAGTAGCAGCTTCTCACACCTTCACATGTCAGAGCTGTCATTATGTGCTAATTCAATTATCATCATTTATCAACTGAATCATTTGAGCATCTGATTCATGGGATTCGATAATGTGATTCATGACTGAAGGGTTTACGATTCAATTCAGTAATATTTGTATAGAGCTTTTAACAATAGACATACCGTAAGAAACACAGTACAAAAAGTTTAATATTAATACAAAAGTTTTTATCCCCAACGAACAACCCTGAGGTGACTGAGGTGAGGAAAAACTCCCTTAGAGGGAAGAGAAAGAAACCTTGAGAGGAACCAGACTCAAAAGTGAACCTCATCGTCATTCGGGTGACACTGAAGGGTGTGATTATAAACTGTTATACAGTAAACACCAGAGAGTGTTATAATGAATAATGTCCTTTCTACAGTCAGATACAGTCTGTTAATTGTGTATTGATTAGGAGGTTGTTGTCCTCAAAGAACACATGGAGTTGGCATCTTCTCCATGAAGGTCCAAAATCTTCATGAAGTGGAATCCAACTGGGAGCTGGAACATCTCGAAGATGCCTCAGGATCCTCACAGGGTTGGAGACAATAATGCATGGCGTATCACAGAATCAGAATAACAAATGAACAATATTAGGAACATTTGTACATTCTAAACAATGAAAACGTTTCGTTATAGGAAGAATTTCCATAGATCGTTTTTTTTTTTTTTATATATATATATATGAGATCAATTTTAAATGATTATTAGCCAATTTCAAGAAATATTGTGGCAGATCTTTTTTTTGTGTGTGTAGAATAAATAAAATGTAAAATAAATAAATAAATTCACCTAGATTTTGCATTTATCCCCAATAAACAAGCCTGAGGTGATTAAAGTGATTGCAGCAAGGAAAAACTCCCTAAGATGGAAGAGAAAGAAACCTTGATAGGAACCGGAACCTCATTTGGATGACACTGAAGGGTGCGATTATAAATTATTATTATTATTATGCATAACGGTTCAGAAATAAAGTACAGCAAGGAAAAAAAGCGTTTATAAATGAAAATATGGCTTACGAAGGTTAGGGGCTCAAGCCTCCACCAACCCACAACAGTTCGGCACATGTTCAAGGCCCAAAAAAATTATTCCACTATGCTGTTTTTTTGACAAATAATGCTGTGTTTTAATGTAATAAAATAATGCATGGCTTATCACAGAATTAGAATAACAAATAAACAATAATAGGAACATTTGTACATTCTAAACAATGAAAACGTTTCGTTATAGGAAGAATTTCCATAGATCGTGTTTTTTTTATATATGAGATAAATTTTAAATGATTATTAGCCAATTTATAGAAATATTGTGAAAGATCTTTTTTTTTTTTTTTGTAAAATAAATAAATAAATAAATAAATAAATAAATAAATAAATTCACCTATATTTCCCTCGCGGTGATTTTATTTAGCGGCGCATGAAGGAGGAGCTGTGTGAACTCGGCGGATTCCGTGCAGCCGTTGCGGTAAACTTGGCCCTGTGGAATACTTCCCACTTTGTCCTAGACTTTATCTCTCGAATGCAGTTCTATGCGGTGAGGTTCTGTTAGAAATGGAAGAAAGAAGAAGGCTGCTTTGCGTTTGTAAAAGTGCATTCGGCACTGGCATCCCTCGCTAAAGCTTTCCATCACCTCCGGCTGCTGTTCTTCTCCAGCTCTGCTTTTTCCTCACCAGATTAACCTCACGCTCCGTCTGGCAACCGATTGTTATTGTGGAAATTAGAAAAGACCTCCCTCGATCTTCCTCTCCAACTAACGCAGAGATAAGATGGAGGAATGAAGAAGTGGGCGATGGAGAGATTACGGTGGAATCTCTGAACCGTACTCGTTCTTTTCCGTTTGAGGACATTGACAGCGTCTTAATATTCAAGAAGGTCAGGAAGGATTTACATACTGATCCAAATCAGCTACGTTCAGTTCTCTCGGAAACCTCAAACCCGTCCTGTGAGATAAGCTCAGAAATCTGAAGGATGAAGAGTTCCTCAAGGGTTCTTTAAAAACATGGAGTGTTTTTACATTTAAACGAGTTTCACATGGAGGTTTTTAGTCGAAGAACATTTGTGTAAAAACGTAGACATGGACAGTCTCATTTTTGCTTTCCGTATTCACCCCTTGAGGAATACAGCAGAGAAATGCACACACGGGTGTCCTGAATTTTCGGGGGGAAAAATATAAAAGTCAACAAAAAAGCTTGAGTGTTTTTTTGAGGTCTTATATGATATAATGTTTGGCTTTCTGAAATAATATTTGGCCCTCTGAGATCATATTTGTTTCTCTAAAAAATGTTGGACAAATGAGATAATTGTTGGTTTTCTTAGATAATAAGTATTTCTCTGAGATAATATGTGGTTTTCTGAGGTAATGTTTTCTTCTTTGAAGCAAATTTTGGTTCTCTGAGATAATATTTAGTTCTCTGAGATAATTGTGGGTTCTCTGAGAAGATATTTAGTTCTCTGAGATAATTGTTAGTTCTCTGAGAAGATATTTAGTTCTCTGAGATAATTGTGGGTTCTCTGAGAAGATATTTAGTTCTCTGAGATAATTGTTGGTTCTCTGAGAAGATATTTAGTTCATTGAGATAATTGTGGGTTCTCTGAGAAGATATTTAGTTCTCTGAGATAATTGTGGGTTCTCTGAGAAGATATTTAGTTCTATGAGATAATTGTTGGTTCTCTGAGAAGATATTTTGTTCTCTAAGATAATTGTTGGTTCTCTGAGAAGATATTTTGTTCTCTGAGATAATTGTTGGTTCTCTGAGAAGATATTTTGTTCTCTGAGATAATTGTGGGTTCTCTGAGAAGATATTTAGTTCTATGAGATAATTGTTGGTTCTCTGAGAAGATATTTTGTTCTCTGAGATAATTGTTGGTTCTCTGAGAAGATATTTTGTTCTCTGAGATGATTAGTGGTTCTCTGAGAAGATATTTTGTTCTCTGAGATAATTGTGGGTTCTCTGAGATAATTGGTTCTCTGAGACAATTTATAGTTATAGTTTGAGATGATATTCGGAATGGTTAGAGTCTTATTTGTTTTCATTTATGGATTTATGGATTTGTTACCGATACCGATAACAAACCGATAGTTTTTCAAATCGTCAATAAATTTCACAGAATGATAATTAAAGTAGCGTGTAAATGAAATCAACACATAATCATACTTCAGAACATGATTGGAATATTAAATCTCACTAATCCATCTCAGTTTGATCTTTAGAGGTTCACACCAGTGATTTTTATTATACCTACATTTACACAAACTCAGGATAGGATACAAACTTTTTTTTTCTGAACTAACCGGGATCATTTCTTATGTAAATGCTCCTGCGAAGGATTTCCAAAAATATTTTTCATATCTGTTTGATAAATGAGACCACAATGTTCTCAGCTACACCCTAAGCACCATCATAACTTCTGAATTCACAGAGAAGCCTGACTCGTCCCCTCGGTTCTCTCATTTTGCATGGCTTCCAGCACAGCACCCAGCATCACTTCTCATCATATCTACAGTACATCCTTTCTTATTTTAATTATGCACTGCTCCTAGCATTGCCCAAGCACCATGCTACCGGTTTACGAATTCTGAGACTGGGATTGAGCTTCAGCTCATCTTCTATCAGTCCTCTTGCTATCTGATGACACGGGACACACCTGGCTCTGAAATAGAAAACATTAACAGCTTCAGAGTCCAGTTCCTGTAACCTGTCCTCCTAGATCGATCTGCCGTTTTCACTAACGACCATCCTCCTAGCTCCCCCCCCCAACGTCTCTGCTCCTTTCACCCATTAAAAATGTATTTATCTCAGGAGCACTGGGCGGGCGTGATGAAGATCGTCCCTGAGGCCACGCCGCTCGAGACGTAGGGCGAAAGAAAAACATTTCTCCTCCGCAGATGTCCATTTCATCCTGATGTCCCTGCATCGTCCAGCTGCATTGATCAAAGGAGCGCGTGCAGCTGTTTCACGTCCCGACTACGACACATCGCAAATTGATCTGCTCCATGATAGAATGCCTTTTTTTTTTTTCTGAGTCCAAAAAGACTAATGCTGCTGGAGGGAGGAGAGAAAATTGAACAGAGAATAGATGCACCTCGAGTTAAAGGCTCAAAGGCCTTTTTTTATTTCAGTTTCCAAACAATGGGAAAAACAAGGATCGGAGGTAGCATCGGGGGAAAAAATGATCCTTGGGCATAGTTTCTGCTCTATTGTAAGGCGTATCGAATGTATACTTTCCGTCGCGTTGCATAACGACATACAGTGATTAAATATAAGCTCGGAGAAAACTAAAAATTTTGTCTCTGCGAGGTTCAGATTGAAGAAAAAAAACATTCTGAACGATTTTCTTATTATAGTTTTTAATTACTGTGTGATCTTCATAGGTGTCACAGTTCAATCTTAAGGTCTGTAATTAACGGTTTCCTATATGACCCACAATGCCATGCTGAGAGCGGAGGAGTGAGAGAGGAGTGAGAAAGGAGTGAGATTCAGACCTCATTTTATAGCTACCTAAAGAGAGAGAGAGAGAGAGAGAGAGAGAGAGAGAGAGAGAGAGAGAGCACGAGTGATGCAGCGGGACTTTAGTAATTTTTTCTGTCCAGCTCTCAGACACAGAGTCTCTAAACACATCACTTAAATTTCATTAAAAACATATTTAACATGTTTAAGGGAGAAGTTTTCTTTACCAGTGCGATTCCCAGTGCCGTCCATTTCTCATTTTTGCATGACGCCGAATTGTAATTAATTTTCTTAACACCGGATGAAATAAAGCTCCCTCCCACCCCCTTTATACAAAATGAAGTCAAAGTTTATATTATCCCATTAGCCCTCAGAGGCGTCCCGTGGGGCGGATTAAGCAGCGCCATTCAGAAGATGGAAAATGTAATCACGTTCGTGTCTCCATCTATATCCCCCCACTTCATGATTAATAGTGGGCTTTTTGCTTTGCCTTTAATGGCCGAAGGTTAAAACCTGATACGTCCTCCCTACTGCTCTCTGGATGGACGTGGAGGTGGGGAGATCATGGAGGTCGGTCTGCACAGCCTTGACAGCTAGTGAGAAACGAGCAGGTTGAACAGGACTGAACATCAACAACAAGAAAGTTCTGGGGAGAAATGCTGTTTTTTAGATCTTTACTGATATGTTTCCATGGTAACGACCCAGGGTTTCATACTTTTTCCACATTAAATTGTTTAGTTTTCACTTTTAGCTTTTTTTAAGTATCCACAATGGTTCACTAATTAATCACTGCAATAATAAAATTAATAATAATAATAATAATAATAATAATAAAATAATAATAAATAATAATAATAATAATAATAATAATAATAATAATAATAATAATAATAATAATAATAAATGATATCAACTTGTACCACAGATCTGTTGAATTCTCGATTCTGATTGGTCAGCAGCATTGGCCACTGGTTTTAGTATAAACTCAATACCAGTCATGTAACTAAGTGATATTAAAAATGTTCAGCGGAGGTATTTAAGCCTCAACACATTCAGTCTTTCCTCCGAGCAGAAGACCTGATTGTCTGATGTGCCTGCATTCACTCAAGATCCATGATAAGGAAAGCAGCTGGCTTTATACACTTTACCCCTACACACTTTACCCATAACCACTTTACCTAATACACTTTACCCATAAACACTTTACCTGTATACACTTTACCCCTATACACTATACACTATGACAGGTAAAAGTGTGATGCTAAAATTAGCGCTCATTAGGATTTAGAAACAATCTGTGATATGATCCGGACACGATCATGTGAATGGTGTGACACGTTTGAGGGACATGTTGCACTGTACAGAAGATTTTTACTTGGAAGGCCCTTTTGTCATTGCTGCATTACAGAAAAATAGTCATCTTTTCATCTTCTCAGCCTGGCTCGCTCTTTCTCCACTGATGAACAATGATGAAGCTATTACTGCGACTCAGCTTTCTCTAAATGGGTGCATTTAGAGACTGTTCATGTCATTTTGTCTATTTTGGCTTCCTCAGCACCCTCTGTTTTCAGTTAAAGAAATAAGGAGCAGGAGACGTATGTTCATGCGTGTGCATACGTTTATCAGTCATTTATTTGAGACAGCGTTTACAGATACAAAGACTTTATAAAGCAGTTATACATGTAGAGGAAGATGTAAATTTTCATGATGAGCACAAAAGAGGAGGAAGATGGGAGAAAGAAAAGGCTAATGGCTGCCGAGACTCCATTTGTGACTAATGGGCTCTTTAACCTGAAGTACTTAATTGGTTTCAAAGCACTTTAAAGTACATGAAGCATACAACAGTGCCTGATAAGAAGAGTCTCGTTTCAATCAAAGACTGTTTTTTATCCAATCACTTTGAGATCATCTATTTGTTAAATTACTCAGTCGTTTTCTTCCGCTAATGAGCGACTTAGGCTAATTCTTGCTTATCCGACTTCCGGGGCTTCGACGTTTCAAACAGCCGGTCGGATTCGAGCTTAAATTGTTTTGTCATTTTATCTAGATATTTACTTTTAAACTGGAATGAGATTTTGTGACTACAGTTTTAGTAAAACAAATGTAAATAACAACAACAAATACAATAATAATAATAATAATAATAATAATAATAATAATAATAATAATAATAATAGTAGTAAAATAAAATTATGCTAACTCATGTTATGTTTGAAATGTCTAAAGAGTCCATTAGGTGGCACATACAAAATGGCTGATGGTCTTCAGGTCCCATTTATCAATAACTTTACTTTCTAAAGTAAAGTTATGAAGCGCAGAAATAAATATATATATATATATATATATATATATATATATATATATATATATATATATATATATATATATATATATGCCCAAACTCATCTCTGGAAAATTGTCCGTAGTGTGTGAGTGTGTGAGTGAATGAGAGTGTGTGTGTGTGCCCTGTGATGGGTTGGCACTCCGTCCAGGGTGTATCCTGCCTCGATGCCCGAGACGTGTGAGATAGGCACAGGCTCCCCATGACCCAAGAAGTTCGGATAAGCGGTAGAAAATGAATGAATGAATGAATGAATGAATGAATGAATATTTTTGACTCAAATTTGTTAGATTGTTGGACCAAACAATACTGAATCTATTGTGTCCAAGATCAAGAAAATAAAACAAAATTGTGATCTTTGGTATAGACTGGTTCCTCAAGGTACACTGTTTGATTAAGCGATGTTCTTTACCTCCACAAACATACTTTCTGATAGTCTGATAGATTGAGATGGTAGCTTAAGTAGTTAACTACTGATTGGAAGATTGTGAGTTAAAACCCTTGGACCACCAAGCTGCCACTGCTGGGCCCTTGAGCAAGACCTTTAACCCTATAACTGTTTAGCTGTATAAATGAGATAAACCTAAGTTGCTCTGGATCAGTGGCTGTTCAAGGATTTTTCTGTAACAGGGGCCATTAAGGGGCCACATGTTACATTCAGGGGCCAAGTACAGGGTAAATTCAAGCACACAAAATAATTTATTCAGTACGGTGCAAATACATTTCGGCAGTCATTCCTTTTTCAAATGCTTGAGTGCCACCAATTGTTTGGGGGTGGAATTGCATCTGTGATCGTTGTGAAAAATTCTCCGGTCGCTCTTCTGGTCGACGATTGATGGAACAGGGGCCAATCAGATTTCAGCAGGGGCCAGGGCCCCTGTGGCCCTGCCTGTAGAACCGCCCCTCCTCTGGATAAGAGAGTCTACCAAATGCCATAATTGTAAATGTGACCATTCTGAACTCTTGAATACATCAATGTCCAAATTTCCATTTATAATGACTTACATATTTCATAGCACACTTCGCAGAGCCACACGATGAACTCTGTCCTTGATCTAGCGTGGCTTAAACTAAGGCGACATTAACACCTTGCAGATTTCTAACATGTTTACTGGCATCTATTTTGGTCTCTCTGAGCTCCTGTTCTGTAGCACTTCCACTACCGCTCTCTCCCTCAGGACCAGATGCTACAATATACTGAGACCTGATAATCTGCTGGGAACTCTTTTGCATACCCATGAGGTTCGGGTAAAAGAAAAAACACATGCCTTGGTACTCTTGTTTATTTGTTGGTCCATGCTTAATATTCTTAATATGGTGCAACTGTTTAGATTATTTACCTGGTTCAAAATAAAAAGGACAGAGTGCTTATTGCTTTTTAAAATAGATTTAGTAATGACGCAGCAATTGGAGAATACAGCAAACAGTTCAACGATCACTTGTGGATTGACCCTTTATAAGCTTCCAATGGTTGCACTGTGCAGGAGCTGATAGCAGTGTCTATTTACAAAGCGATTTGTTCATTGCAGCAGTTCAAGCCTCACCTACTGTAACTCCATAACACAGAGTTGCTTTAGACATCATCATCAAACGTGTGTGTTTTACCAGCATGGCCTAGCGAACAAGCCTTCCGAGTCAGAGTGGACCAATCTTCAGTCTTCTGACTGCGTCTTCGACTCGAGTGGGATTTGTTGTTTCAGCTCATATCAGACAGCCCGAGAGTGTGTGTGCTGGGTCGTACTGTAACACTCATTCCCCAGGCGAGAGTGTGAACTAGTGTGTGAAGGTAGTATCTGACATGGTTGTGTCTGCTTGAGAGAGCATCATCACAGGTGTGAAAACAGCATCCAGAGGTTTCATCTCACACGGCTGTACACACGCTTACATATGGATCAGGGTTTTAAGTGTTGTAGAGATGTTATTTGACAGCCATGCATTCCTAGAAGCCCCTATACCTTGTCCATCAATGCTCCATTGGAGCACCACTGAGAAGATATATAGGTGGTGGTCCAAGGAAGCACAGGATCAATGTTGCACCAGCTGATATACTACCACTAAATAGATAGTTTCAATGGAATTAATCAAATCTGGAAAGCGGTAATACTTTGGTTCTATGGGATCTGGGAAAGGGGGTGATGAGTTATGCATAGCAAGTGTGCCCCGAGTGAGGATTAGCATTTATAGACACTTTATCATATCTGACACGTATTCCTTTAGCAGATCCTTTTATCCATCATGTATTCTGAGCACATCAGACTCAAATTCCCTGTCTTCACTCCCGCTTCTCATTCCATTCTTGTTTGGTGCACCACTTGCCTTTTGGTATTGCGAGGGGCTACTGTGAACACAATGCATTGTTGGTCCACCGTTCTCGTTGTTGTTCATTGCTAATGTCAGCATGCTTGATCTTGCTGTGTGCTGCATTGCTGAGTGATGCTTTAACATTGGGCTGTCTCATTCTGCTCAGTCCTCCATGCTTCCTCTGTGACGTTGACTAAGTACCCTGATCTTTTATGAGCGAAGCCTTTCTAGTCTGTGATCTTCCTTATCTTTCTTCTTTCTTTTCTTCCTGGTCTGTTCTTTCTCTCTTTATTTCTCTTTCCTTATGTTTCCATTCCATTGGCCATTGCTCCTATTGTTTCTTTCACCCCTCCCTTCCTACCCTCCTGGCTTTTCTCCCCTTTCCCCCCTTACCTCCTTCCTTACCCCTGAACCTCTTCTCTTCTCTTCTCTTCTCTTCTCTTCTCTTCTCTTCCTCTCACCTTTACCTTCACCCCTCTACTCTCCTCCTTTCTTCCCTGTATATGACTAACGGGTCAGAGGGCACTCCAGCTGTCCAGCCCTCTGATCCCCCCGTACCCCACACTCCTTCGTTGACTTACTCCTCTCCTCCCCCACCAGTTGTCCCGAGCTCAGGCGTCCTCCCTTCTTTTCCCCGGGACCTGACCCCTGTGCTTGTGTCCAGCCGCTTTGTGCGTCTATCCTGGCGCCCCCCAGTGGAGACACGTGGCACCATCCTCACTTATGGAGTCTTTTACACACAGGAGGGCATTAACAGGTAAGAAACACTATTATTATTATTATTATCATTATTATCATTATTATTATTATTATTATTATTATTATTATTATTATTTAAAGCAAACAATGGGAGCGAAGAGCGGCTCATAAGTCACTCATAACTAGGATATCATACGAGATGTACTGCAAATCCTCTAGATTTTTAAATAAGCCTTTATTAACAAAAACTAATATGACAGATGACATGCTGCTTGTCTAAAGTAAAACTTTTTATTTCACGAACCCTTAAACGCATAAAAGCATGAGGATTTCTTTGATTCTATTCTTCAATGTTGGGCTCATAGATGGAAATGAAAGCGGGCCTGATGGAAATTTAGGCATGTCCCTGCATATATCCACTATATGGGTGTTTTGTAGTCAGAAAGAAAAGCAGAAGAAGTGTGTTTATGCAATTCCACAACACACAGCAAATCCCTACAGCTACCGAATACCCACAATGCACTGTGATGTCTGGATACAGGGTCTGAGGTCATAAATTGATGAAGGGAAGATGATAGAAGAAGGATGAGTGACTGGGATTTATTATTATTCATGGATTTTCACATTTTCCTAGCTAACAGGAGCTAACCAGAAGGGAGTTTTTTTTCGAAATACTAAAAACATTTGATTGCTAATTTTAGATAGCTACCTAGCATGAGATTGCTAAATGTTCAAAATCTTCATACTGTAGCTAATGATAGATGGTTAGTAAACAAGCCAATTTGATGGGATTTTGAGAAAGGTCATATTCCTAAAAGTTAAAAAAACGTTTCACTGCGAATATTACATAACATACTGTAAGCCAGCCTTCACTGGCTTGGTTAGTTGACTAACAACTTAACTTTTTGAGCATCGTAGTAAAACCAGAACGGCATTGAGGTTAGAAATGGGCTCGGTGACAAACCAGGTGGTCAAAAAGATGGCTTATTAATACTCTCACTCACTCACTCATTCACTCATTTTCTACCGCTTATCCGAACTTCTCGGGTCACGGGGAGCCTGTGCCTATCTCAGGCGTCATCGGGCATCAAGGCAGGATACACCCTGGACGGAGTGCCAACCCATCGCAGGGCACACACACACTCTCATTCACTCACACACACTATGGACAATTTTCCAGAGATGCCAATCAACCTACCATGCATGTCTTTGGACCAGGGGAGGAAACCGGAGTACCTGGAGGAAACCCCTGAGGCACAGGGAAAACATGCAAACTCCGCACACACACAAGGCGGAGGCGGGAATCGAACCCCAGCCCTGGAGGTGTGAGGCGAACGTGCTAACCACTAAGCCACCGTGTCCCCTGGCTTATTAACCGCCAAAGTGTATTTTTTACTAACTCCTATAACAGCTGTAAGCAGGAAATGAGCAAGATATGGTGTTACCTCACCTTCAAGTGCTTTCGTTCTCTCTTTTATAGACAGCTGGCTGCTGCTCTGCAGTCAGGTTCTGTAAGTCAGTAGTATATTACGCTCTCTTTATGGTTCCCCTAAAGCATCTTTTTTTTCCGAAGGTGTCTCTGCTCATCATGCGGTACATAAAGTCTAGGCTCTTAAATAAAGCAACCTCTGTCTTTCGTTTATTGTGGCACTGAAATGGAGGATATTTGGCAGGGGTTTGAGGACAAAGTCTTGTATCACGCTCGTGGGGATCTCAGAGTCATGTTTTAATTGATGCTTGTGACTTCTTACAGAGAACGCTCGGTGAACGTGACAGAGCCGGAGAGTCTCCAGTTGACGGTGAACAATCTGAAGCCTGAGGCGGTTTATATCTTCAGGGTGGTGGCCTACAATGAGCTGGGGCCAGGAGAAAGCTCAGAGCAAATCCGGCTCTCCACACAGCCTGAACGTACGTACGCTCATCACACTCTACTGAACTGGACAGATGGTGTTATGAAGGTGTGGATTTGCTGTCCGGTCTTAGATTGGGATGAACTTCAAAATGAGTGTATCTTTTAGTTAATATTACATTTAGTATTAACACTAAGACCAATATAAGCATTGTGCGCTAATTGTGAGCATTGTGCATCTTTAGGATGCTAATTTCTTTAGCGAATTCCATCGAGTATTTAACCAAAATGTTAATGCAAAGTTTTCAAAGACCATCGAATCCAAACTTCAACAAGCTGGAGCAACCTGAACTCCGATGGGACATAAATTTTTTGTTTAACCCTTAATGTTAACGCTTAAAATGTATAGGTCGATTGTAATGTATTCAATTTTTAACACATTGTAAATGTTATCAGCTGTTTTGAGAACAAAGATAGTTTTGACAGATTGCGATGATTCCGACAAAAAATTAGGTTGAATGGCAAGTTCCTGAAAGATTTTTTTTTAATTTTGCCATTAAATTTGTATCTGATACATAAAGATGCTTAATTTTTTCATTAAAAAAAAAATCACAATTATTTCAAAGGCGTTAAAAGGTTATTGGAGCATCAAAAATGACCTGGAAGACGGGAAGATTTCCCAAATATAGATTTATGAGATGTTTGTGGAAATTCCAATGTATTAATTTTAATAAATGTCAGAAATACTAATAATCTAACATAAACTATTCATACTCATTTTCTTTTTATTATTATTATTATTATTATTATTATTATTATTATTATTATTATTATTTCTAGTTCACATGATATAATCCATAACATTGTCTCTTCTGTCTAATTCCCTAATGTTGGCTTCCATGATAGACCTTTTAGTACAGAAAGTTTTATCCAGACATTGGCTTTTCACCTTTTTAATGAGGCTCTGTGGAGATGTTGAACAGCTTGACCTTTTCTTCATTACCTCACCGACAAGCGTTTTGCCCATAGCTCTAAGTCAGTACAGAGTGAACACGCACAGACTGACAAAAGGAACACTCTGGGAAAAAAAAACGCATTTCAATTCCATGAGCATTGCATAGAAACCCTCCATTTTCACATCTCTCTCGTTACCTCTCTATTAGTGGTATCGTTTCTTTCTTTAGTCGCTAACGCTAAGATTAGCATGATCTTAAATATGTGCATATATCAATATCAGGTCTAGGATACCGCCCTATCGCACCGTAGGTCCTGGCCATTCAGATGCTAGAAATTGACCTTGACTTTGTAGATTAGACCGTGATTGAAATGGCAGCATGAGTTAAAAGCATTTGATGTGGAGAATGTAGCGTGACTGCTCAGTGTTTTGTGAAAAAAATGCAAAGCAGTGTTTATATAAAGATGTTTTCTTCTAGCATTTGTTAATCTGATAAGATTTCTGTCAGAATTTTTAATTATATTTATATAAACTAGCAAACACAAGCTAATCTGACAGAATTTTTTTAGAGAAATAAATATACTTTACTTCTAACACTACACTGCTAGCTAATAGGAGCTAATCTGACAGGATTTCTGATTGGATTTCAAGTATTTATTATCTTCACAGTTAAAACTAGCCAGATAACACAACATAATCTGACAGGATTTAGGAGAGAATTTTTGTTATATTTATAAATATTTTAAATCTTTACACTTCACACTACACTGCTAGCTAATAGGAGCTAATCTGACAGGATTTCTGAGAGCAGACAGTTAAATACTGTTTATCAGTGTTCATAATCATCATTGCCAACATTTATTAGCTAGCTACGTAGCTGCATTTTTAAGAGAGATTTAAGTCATGTTCTTAAACAGTTGTAATTTCACAGCTGTCGATGTCATGAAATAGAACGAATATTTGAGTTTTAAAAAAAAATCCAAAGTTTTATATCTTTTAATTTCTTTTACCTAAATTAACCAAACAATAAAAATCATTGGAAATGAAAAATCGCTAGTACCTATATGTATAATGTGACTCTTGGTCTGCATCTGTTTGTGTGGAGCAGTGCAGGTCCCTGGTCCCGTGGAGAACCTCCAAGCCGTGGCCATGTCCCCAACCTCTATCCAGGCCTCATGGGATCCTCCAGCATACGCCAACGGCCCCATCCAAGGCTACCGGCTCCTCTGGATCGAGACCTCCTCTGGCAAAGAGCAGGTCTTTACAACAATTCTATTGTAGATCTGAATTTTACCTTAATGTATGTACACTTGCTTAAAATATTAAAGTCTGACATGGAACTCTGATGGTTAGCATTAGCTACTAGTTACCTGGCTAACATGAGCTAACATGACAGCATTTGTAGTGTGTGTGTGTGTGTGTGTGTGTGTGTGTGTGTGTGTGTGTGTGTGTGTGTGTGTGTGTGTGTGTGTGTTGTTGAGCAAACCTCTTACTCCCACAATCCTTTGCAGTACATCGACAGAAACCTGAGTGGATAAGACAATTTGTCCATGTGTCTGGGGTTTGATTACTTTACACCTTTATGGCTTTGTGGTGTGATCTCGGCATCTGATGAATGTGTAAAGCAGCTGTGATTAGTCAGCTTTTAAACGGAACTTACATCAACCTCGATCCTTTATGTGTTGTTTATCACCAAAGGGCTTAATTACAGCACAGCATGCCTACACTTTCTTCACCGATCTTAGCACTCGTCTTTACAGAGTGCAAGGTGTCTCGTGTCGGCTTGATAAAAGAGCAGAGAGCAAATGGAAAGCTTAGTGTGAAAGGCTTTGAGAGAAAATCAGCTGGATAAATATTGAACATGTTCGCCCTCTCGGGTATCTGCCAGGCACGGCAGATCTGCCTCTCTCTCTCTCTCTCTCTCTCTCTCTCTCTCTCTCTCTCTCTCTCTCTCTCTCTCTCTCTCTCTCTCTCACTTTCTCTCTTGGAAAAGAAGTTAAGCTAAAATATAGACAATAACTGATAAGTGGGACTGGAGCCATGCCATGAACTACAATTCAATTCAAACAGAGAAGAGAGAACATTTCTTTCATAATGGATGCTGATGATTAGTGAAAACGAGGTGATTTTACAGTCTTGTTCTCTCTCTCTCTCTCTCTCTCTCTCTCTCTCTCTCTCTCTCTCTGTTCTCTCTCTATCAGAGCATAGAGGTGCTCGGGCAAAGCTACAAAATGGAAGGATTGAAGAAGTTTACAGAGTATTCTTTACGCATCCTGGCACTGAACCGCCACGGGCCGGGCATCGGCACAGACAATATGCTCATCACAACCTTCTCTGATGGTAATGTATTACACAAAGTGCACCATTTATACTAAATTACCATCACACAGACACCAGTGTTGGAAAAAGTCCTCCATGTTTAGTGGCCAGAACTAGCATTTCCTATCAGGTCATTTATTTCCTAAATGATTGATGCTTGTTAAAAACACAAGCACTGTTGATATACACATGGCTAACACGCTAAACATCTACTTCGTGCATGCCGATAGAATTCATAAACTAAATAGCTTTTCTTAATATGCACGTAGGTTTGAATGCAAATGGATATTGATTCTCAACAAAGTTTGGGGTTAGTTACTGCAGTCGAAAGGAAAATTCCCTCTAGCTGTTCCTGTTGTTGGTGGAAATCGACTGGCATTTCACCTTCACGTCCGTTGTATCTCCGAAAGGTCATACGGATAATGCCGTCCAGTTCATCGCTATCAAATGCTCATTAAGTAATTTATCACACATTAACGGATGTCTCGTTAAGTTTGTCACACGCAGAGTGACAGTGGCTTCAGCTTAATCGATTTCTCATGGCGTCAGTCGACTCTGACAGCAGGCCACGATCTGGCCGAGACTCGTCGGAGCTGCTCGAGCCGTCGCTGCATCTCTATTTAGAAGGAGGCAGACAGAGAGATAGTGAGACAGACAGAGGGATCGATAGACAGATTGGCAGACAGAGTAAGTGAGTGACAGACAGAGTGAATTAGGAAGATAGATATGGGCGGACAGACAGACAGATGTATGGTGAGACAGACGGACAGCTTGGCAGACAGTGAGTTAGTGAATGATAGACAGAGGGAATTAGGCAAATAGATATGGACGGACAGACAGATAGATATAATGTCAGACAGACAGACAGACAGACAGACAGGTAGTGATACAGACAGATCGATAGCAAATCAGATTTCAGACAGAGTAAGTAACTGAAATACAGCGAGGCAGATAGATGAAGAGTGAGTCAGACAGACAGACAGACAGACAGACAGACAGACAGACAGACAGACAGACAGATCGATTGATAGTATCAGACATGACATACAGATAGGTGACAATGTAAAGGAAAAAGAAGGTGGCTCTTTATGCTGTTAAAGGGGCAATTACTTTTGACTTGTTTCATTCGATGGAGCATCATCTCGCGCCTCTTCATCTCTTCTTCATCATTTCCAGCTTTGTCCTCAAACACCTCTCCATCATCTCCATTCCTGTATCTCTATCTCCATCCATTTCTTCATCTCTCCATGACTATATCTTCATCCCATAGTCATCACTCCTGTCTATCTCGCCAACATCTTTCCATTTCCCTACTATTTCCCCATCCATTTTCCAATCACCTTCCCCATTGCTTTCTCTCACTTTCTGTCCATCTCTCTACCAGTTAGAAACACTTTCTCTCTCTATCTTTATCTATCTGTCCATCTTTTTCACACTTCCAGCTTTGTCTTCAAACACCTTTCCGTCATCTATTTCTCTATCTCGTTCTCCATCTATTTCTTCATCTCTTCATCTTTTAATCAGCCCTTACTATCCATCCATAATCTCCTCATTTCTAGCTTCTCCATACAGTACATCTCTCCATCATCTCATCTCTTTGGTGTCTGTCCTTCTCTGTCTATATAACCCATAATCTCCCGATCTTTTTGAGTTACATCTCCATCCATCCATACATCTCTCCTTCCCATACATTTCTATGTCATGGATCTGTTTGGAACAGTGGCCTCGACACTCGGCCAGATTGTCGACACTCGGCCAGATTGTCTCTTTGCATTAACTTCAGCGTGCACTAAGAGGCTGCAGGAATTTATTGTCTGTCAGCTCGCATTAGTGAAACGCCAGCGAAAGCTTCAAATGAGCCGCGAGACCTGCCTTTCCCATTTTCCTGCTTAATTAAAGGCCCCCTGTGTTTCACTAATGAAATTGTGCGACGCCACAACTCCCTCTCCGTCTCTCTTTCTTTTTTACGACTACCTTCTACGAGGTAATTACCGGTCTGGATTCACTCGTCAGAAATACACACCACACACCCCGAAGAGTCGCTAGATACCGCAAACACACTCACATGCACATGCACTACGGCACAATCCCAGACTGCACGCCAATCGTGATTCTTTCGTCGGAGGACGTACGACGGCGAAGTCGTCACACAATAACAATTAGCAGGTGAAGGTTGAAGCTCATTACCAAAATGCTGCTTGTTAATTAAAGCAACCCGAGTGAGGGCCCTGAGGCCGACAGAACAATGAGACAAACCTGATATGCACCGGTTTAAATAGAAAATTGCAAATTACAGCGAAGGCACGCACAGGAGCTGCCGTACCCAACAAATAGAAAAGAAGCTTTTATTTTGTCACATACACATTACAAAAGAGTGAAATGCTTTCTTCACATATACCAACTCAGGAGGTTGGGGTCAGAGCACAGGGTCAGCCATAATATAGTGCCCCTGGAGCTGAGAGGGTCAAGGGCCTTGCTTAAGGGGCCCAACAGTGGTAGCTTGGCAGTGCCGAGGCTTGAACCCCGATCCTCCAATCAACAACCTAAAGCCTTAACCACTCGAACCACCAGTTCCTTAAATAACGCTGTTTAAATACATGTGCTGCTTCACATTAATGCCGTTTCACACAATTTGAAATTACAGAACTGAAAAAAGTCACTGTAAAGTAACTGTATGTATGTGATAGCGCATGATATCAATAATGTGGAAATTATAATGAACGTATTTTTATTTTTTGATATTCTGCTTGTTGTAATTTGTGTTTAGAAACATTTATGCAAAGTTTATGCTTCGATAGTTTTTTTTTTATAAATTTTTTTCTAATTACTATTTATTGTTATATGTTTCTTATTTGTACAGATCATTTTTATTTTTATTATTATTTTTTTAACCCAAGAACTTGTCTATTATGATACAGATCATCTTAGACATTTCTTCGAGTATCATATAATATCACTGACAAATCTAATAGTCTGATAGCTGCTGCTGTTTATTGATTTCATTTGCATTCAGCATGTAAAAAATAAAATATATTTATATATAAAAATAATAATGAAAGCTATTAATAGCCCAAAGACATTGCTGGCTGCCTATCGACCTAACATTATCTCTGCAATATTGATTTAGAGAAATACGATATTTTTTCCTTAGTCGAGGAGTCAAAGGATTTTATAGGGGGAAAAAATGCAATTTAAAAAAAATGTTTGCTTTTTGTTATTTATTTATTTATTTATTTATTTATTTATTACACATTATATTAAACATTATAATATAATTTTACACATTATTTATTTATTATTTTATTTAATTTTTAGACATTGGACGGCAAAAAAAATCATGTTAATGAATAAAATAAAAAGATTAAGTATCCATTCATCTCCTCTAAGATACACAAGATACTAAACTTCTAATCGTTTTCATCTCTAAATATTTTCACATATTCTATATCAACATTAAACTAACTAAGGAAATAAAACAATGCAGTTTTTTTTAATGAGTTTATTTATTTATTTATTTAAAATCATTTCAACATAACTTTGGAAAGGAAAATAAAAGTCATGGTGTCTGTATTATAGTATGTGTTTGTGTGTTCAGTTCAGTGAGTCAATACGATCGATTCATCGATCTTTCGGAGCGAATAAGCTCCGCAATTCCGGATCGAGCCGCTCGCACGGTAAACAGACGTCAACAGATCAATCTAAACCGCATCAAAGAACAGGAAACCTCACAAATGTATTTGTATTAATGTCTACCTTATTTGCTAATTGATTACCGATGTACCGCTTCAGGAAGTTCCCTCGGGCCAAAAGCTAATCCAATAACATCTTCCACAGGCTCGGCCTATCGAGCGACCTGCCTGCCGTCCTGCGTGGCTAGTCTTTAGTTCATACTGGGTGATGTGATGTCATTATGTCACGACACACAAAGACGTGCGCTAACCTGTATTATTTCTATAGCGCCGTTGAGCTCTCGATTCTGATTGGTCAGAACAGTTCGACCGTTTTCCTCCGTTTTTCGTTTTCGTTTTAAGACAAATCGTTATTTGTATATTTTTGTATATTAATGCGCTTTATTTGGTCTGATCTATGCTATCGTTTCTACAGTAACTGCTCAATCGCTGGGACTCGGTCGTAATGCGTAGCTGTCGAGATGATATACAAATTTTAAGGAGTCTTCAGTGCCGTCTGTTGCTCTGTAACGGTCAGGGGTTTCGTGGATTCTCGGGAACACGACAAGTTGCTTTTGTTTTGTTTTATTAACTTAAAAAGAGAGAGATTTACGGTTTAGTGTTTAGTTTTCTAGTTGCCGTAGTATAAGTGATAACAAATGTCTGTGATTATAAATGAACAAAATGTTTCATTCATCAAATCTGCTGCGTTATAAGAGGATCAAACTCTTTACCAAAGCAAGTCTCGTCACCTTCGTCTTCTTTTCTTCCACAGTTCCGAGCGCTTCTCCTCAGAACATCTCTCTAGAAGTGATCTACTCGCGGGTGAGTACGTCTTCATCCCTCGGTTGCTCTTTCAGACGTCCCGGTTAGTAGCGGTTAAAGCCGACGGACGTTTCTGGAGGTTCAGGAGAGATCGGACGTGATAAGCGTGCTGAGAGTTTCTGGCATTAAAGAGAACAGCGAGTGTGTACGAGAACTAGAGGTCTTCACGAGTCAACTTAGATCCGAAAACCCGAGGCCCGAATCGAGACCCGCGCGGGTTCGGGTCTAAAAGTTTTACATGTGCCTCGGACACGGGTCGGGTCTAATAATAGCGGCGTCGGGTCTCGGGTAATTTAAAATGAATGTGTTTTTATCGAACGGACCCGAGAAGACCCGAACTACTGTATCTCCACTGTGTGTGTATCGACTCGAGTCCTTTTCCAACCTCTTCTCTGTTTGACAAGACCGCTTGCGACATCGTGTGGCTGGCGGTAAGCTAATTTTTGTTGAAACAGACCTGTCAATCAATTTCAAATCCACTATGTAGCGGTTACTTTAGTGTAGAGTTATGCAACATTCGGGTCCAGTCAGGTTAAAAAAAATTGCTCTCAGTTCGGGTCTAATTTTTCTCGGGTTTGTCTCGGGTCGGGTCTTTAGTAAAAAAAAATAAATTGCGCACGTCGGGTTCGGGTAAAAAGTGATTCGGGTCACTTCGGGTCAGGTAAATTTTTTTAGACCCGAGAAGACCTCTAACGAGAACACACAGGTCTTTCCTGGTTTATAAAAAGCGAAGCACATAAAGGAGTTCATGGTGTTTTGGCTTCGTCTTGATTAGTACGGATTACACATTAAATCTTCTGAGCGACTCCAAATCGGATTAAACGTCTGATATAAACTTTGGAACGCGGCTTTAGAGTCTAAAATAAAAGTTTTAAAATTCGGAGCTTCTCACCTCCTAAATTAGACGAACACTTAAAAGGAGTAAAGTGTTCATGTCAAACTGACTAACTAGAAAAAGATCAGATGAATAATGAATTATGAACGTGTGAAGGCTGAGTGCATGTGTATTATCTGGAAATAAAGAATATTTATATGTATATACCATAGATGGGGGACTCGACTTGACTCGAGTCAGACTTAAGTCGCAAATTTGAGACTTGAGACTTGAGACTTGCTTGACAAATATTAAAAAAGACTTGACTTTGACTTTCATGACTTGAGACTTGACTCGGACTTGAGTTAAACGACTCAGAGATGGGGACTCGACTTGACTCGAGTCAAACTTAAGTCGCAAATTTGAGACTTGAGAATTGCTTGACAAATATTATAAAAAGACTCGACTTGACTTTGACTTGACATTCATGACTTGAGGCTTGACTCGGACTTGAGTTAAACGACTCAGAGATGGGGGACTCGACTTGACTCGAGTCAGACTTAAGTCGCAAATTTGAGACTTGAGAGTTGCTTGACAAATATTAAAAAAAGACTTGACTTTGACTTTCATGACTTGAGACTTGACTCGGACTTGAGTTAAACGACTCAGAGATGGGGACTCGACTTGACTCGATTCAAACTTAAGTCGCAAATTTGAGACTTGAGACTTGCTTGACAAATATTATAAAAAGACTCGACTTGACTTTGACTTGACATTCATGACTTGAGGCTTGACTCGGACTTGAGTTAAACGACTCAGAGATGGGGGACTCGACTTGACTCGAGTCAGACTTAAGTCGCAAATTTGAGACTTGAGACTTGAGAGTTGCTTGACAAATATTAAAAAAAGACTTGACTTTGACTTTCATGACTTGAGACTTGACTCGGACTTGAGTTAAACGACTCAGAGATGGGGACTCGACTTGACTCGAGCCAAACTTAAGTCGCAAATTTGAGACTTGAGACTTGCTTGACAAATATTATAAAAAGACTCGACTTGACTTTGACTTGACATTCATGACTTGAGGCTTGACTCGGACTTGAGTTAAACGACTCAGAGATGGGGGACTCGACTTGACTCGAGTCAGACTTAAGTCGCAAATTTGAGACTTGAGACTTGAGAGTTGCTTGACAAATATTAAAAAAAGACTTGACTTTGACTTTCATGACTTGAGACTTGACTCGGACTTGAGTTAAACGACTCAGAGATGGGGACTCGACTTGACTCGAGTCAAACTTAAGTCGCAAATTTGAGACTTGAGACTTGCTTGACAAATATTATAAAAAGACTCGACTTGACTTTGACTTGACATTCATGACTTGAGGCTTGACTCGGACTTGAGTTAAACGACTCAGAGATGGGGGACTCGACTTGACTCGAGTCAGACTTAAGTCGCAAATTTGAGACTTGAGACTTGAGAGTTGCTTGACAAATATTAAAAAAAGACTTGACTTTGACTTTCATGACTTGAGACTTGACTCGGACTTGAGTTAAACGACTCAGAGATGGGGACTCGACTTGACTCGAGCCAAACTTAAGTCGCAAATTTGAGACTTGAGACTTGCTTGACAAATATTATAAAAAGACTCGACTTGACTTTGACTTGACATTCATGACTTGAGGCTTGACTCGGACTTGAGTTAAACGACTCAGAGATGGGGGACTCGACTTGACTCGAGTCAGACTTAACTCGCAAATTTGAGACTTGAGACTTGAGAGTTGCTTGACAAATATTAAAAAAAGACTTGACTTTGACTTTCATGACTTGAGACTTGACTCGGACTTGAGTTAAACGACTCAGAGATGGGGACTCGACTTGACTCGAGTCAAACTTAAGTCGCAAATTTGAGACTTGAGACTTGCTTGACAAATATTATAAAAAGACTCGACTTGACTTTGACTTGACATTCATGACTTGAGGCTTGACTCGGACTTGAGTTAAACGACTCAGAGATGGGGGACTCGACTTGACTCGAGTCAGACTTAAGTCGCAAATTTGAGACTTAAGACTTTAGAGTAGCTTGACAAACATTAAAAAAAAGCCTTGACTTTGACTTTCATGACTTGAGACTTGACTCGGACTTGAGTTAAACGACTCAGAGATGGGGACTCGACTTGACTCGAGTCAAACTTAAGTCGCAAATTTGAGACTTGAGACTTGCTTGACAAATATTATAAAAAGACTCGACTTGACTTTGACTTGACATTCATGACTTGAGGCTTGACTCGGACTTGAGTTAAACGACTGAGAGATGGGGGACTCGACTTGACTCGAGTCAGACTTAAGTCGCAAATTTGAGACTTGCTTGACAAATATTTAAAAAATGACTCGACTTGACTTTGACTTGACATTCATGACTTGACACTTACTTGTGACTCGCACACGTCTGACTTACTCCCACCTCTGGTATACACACAGTATATATATATATTTCTATATGTATCTCATACAAGCAGATTGAATGATGTGCTTTAAATGCACTCCCTTCATTTTGGCTCAGGATTATCCGGATTACAAGAATTATAAGGTCGGTGTTGCCGTATTAGGAGATTTACTTGACATGAAGAGTTGTTCATCTTCAGCACGAGTGACGGCTATTCCTCTTGCATTAACACGTAACGCCGCATTCGTGGGAACGTTGTTACGTTATGTATGTCTCATGTACATCACTGCTCACAGTGTGAGCATAATAATCTGTATTCTCTACTGTTAACCCTTGTGTGTTGTTCGTATTTGTGTTACTCAGCCAGTGTTCGTGGGTCTGGTGACCCTAGGGGCGGTTCTAGCCTTTTTTTAGGGTGGCTTCAGCCCCCTGTCTGTAATCTCAGCCACCCTAAAACTTCATAAATAAACAAGAAAAATGACGTTAAAATGCAGGACATGTCGTCGATGGGAAAGAAAATTATTTATCATTTTTATCCCAGAGCGATTTTTTTTTACTTTGCTTTTACGCACGTGCGTTGTAGTCTTTCAAAATTGCGTCATCAGCTGTCTGCTGTATTTGGACGGAGAAGCACAGGTACGCGCAGCGTGCACGCGCAGTCAGAGCTGGAGGCGTTTATCCATAACGTTAATCGGCGGAAAAACGCAAATACGGCAACCAAAAGCAGTGAAATGTCACTATTCTTATTACCAGAGTTGTAGCACAAACAACATATTAATGCAAACAATCCATTCAATACTAAATAAAAATAACATTTATCGATTCGGTCTTTGTCTTGTGAATATTTAGTTTATTAATGACGTCATTCATCGGACACACTGTTCGTAGAGAACGCACACATACATGAACTGATTTGATTCAAGGCTGACATCATTACATCATGCATAAAATTTTGGTGTCCACTTTTGCCATTTAATAATACCATAACTTTTGGCTTACTATGTAGTCATATAATATATAATATAAAACTCTTCTTGTTTTAAATTCTCACTGAAGGCTAAAACCCCCTAAAGATGAAATCCTAGATCCGCCCCTGATGGACCCGCTGGATTTTTGGGTTGTTAATTCAACACAATCAAAAATTTGATGTTAAAATACTCTACAGATGTTTACTTCATCCCACATACAAGCAATATATGGCTAATATTTGCCCTTTACCTTTATTACATCACATTTTTTTAATTAAAGTGCTACTCGTTTATTATTGTTTTTTAATAAAATGTAATAAAACAAAGAAAATCAAATTTAATCAAGTTATGAGTGGGAAAAAAATCAACAAATTTACAAGCAAGCAAAGTTTTTCAAAACTATTGATGTTTATGTATATGGGTCCCACAGACCCGAACACCGTACAAGGGTTAAACGAGTTTCTAGCAGCGTTTGGCTGTAGATCAGTTAATACAGATAATACAGTTAATAGACGAAAGTTTGTTGAAACTAAACTAATTATTTTTCGACGATTGAATTTCAGTCCAAAATGTAGTAACAGTGCAGTTCATGTAGAGCCTTTTTCTTTTGTTTTGTTTCTATTCACTCGCTAACGATGGATTTGTCTCACTTGTGTTGTCTCACAATCCAGCTGAGCTGCGACCCGATTGGTCGAGCTTGTTATTTGGCACTTTTCGAAAGTGTTATACCGCTCGAGGCTAAAAGTGTGAGTAAAAAGATGTGAAAAGAGGGAAAAACAGACAAGTGAAGTCCACCGACGTGCGGCAGTGATGTCACTCCTGCGACTCTCTTTCATTGGCTGTCTTTGTTTATGTTGTGTTTGTTTATTTAGTTTATTTTTTTTTTCATCTTTAATTTCTAAGCTGGTGCAAGACTGACGGTTACGACAAAATCCGTATGCGTTCGGTAGACACGATCACGACGTAGCTTGGCTGAAATAAAATATGGATGTTAACATGTCTGCGCCGATCGACAACATTTTATTATAAAAGTACATTTTCCCTTGCAGCAATCCTTAAACGTTGGCATCAGTGACACTCTTTCTGGAAAATTCCTTCCTTCGTTCCTTTTCTCTGTCGCACCGGAGTCGGTCCATCGAGTTAGTGGGATGCCGTCATCTGAGTGCTGCAGGTTTTTGATTAGAGCCATATTGGGCGCTTTGCCTCCCTCTCTGTGGTGCTCTCGGGTCCCTGAGCACGTCTCTGCGTGAGGAAGAGCACAAAGGGGGTATTGAGAGCGCTCGGTCTGAGGCGGCTGATAAAGCGGCGTTTATGAGAGGAAATGGGCTTCCATTGTCTGCCGACGGCGTGCCGTGAATGAATTTGCATGAGAAATGAATCCCGCCCTCTCTCATCCGAGTGCACGGCAAGGACGGCTACGTTAGCTGCCTGACGGCCGACTGACATCTGTCCGTGATTTATCGTAGGAATCTGCTTCTGATTTTGAAGCGCGAAGCTAGATATTCTTGGAGAGAGAGAAAGAGAGAGATAGAGAGAGAGAGAGAGAGAGATCAGGGAAATTGATATGCCAGAGACATAACCACGGCTACAATGACACGGGCACGCTGGGTTTTTTCCTGACCATGCATCATGCTTAGTGAGGGCACGTTTAAGAAAGAAAACATTTTCATTTTTCACTAGAAAATGAATCTGTCCACTCGCGCATCGTTTGCTACCTACGGGAAAAGGTTGTTAATAGACGGAATCAGATGGATTGCTCCTATAAAATAGGTGACGAGGGAGCCGAGGCGGAGCGGTACGACGTGGCCTACTACATCTGCGCTGACACAAACGGCTCTATCCATAATCGCTCAAACGCTCTCGCCAGTCATCACCGGGACGAGTCAGAACAGCCGAAACTCCCATTCTTTTATTAAGGAGTGTCTGGTGTGGGGTTTAAATCAGACGCTGAGAGTCTATATCACACTGTGGGACAAACACTTCCGGACTAATGGACCGGTTAACGAGCTCAGGCTCGGCGGGAAGCTCGAAGTCGTAGCGTTCTCTCGTAACTGAAGCGTGCAGTTCAGGAAGAGGTGAAGATCACGTGTTCCTGCTGGACCGAAACTTGTACACGTTTACTACACAATCCAGCACCAGGACCATATAGTGTGTGTGCTGTTTGTTGTCTTCTTCACTCTGATTGGTCAGATTTTTTACAGCAGGCTTCACATGGTCTTAGGTGCAGATAGTTAAGATCAAACGGGTCCATACGGGTAGTTAGAGGCTCACATAAGTAGGTTGAGGCTCACATGGGTAGTTAGAGACCAACAATGGTAGTTAGAGGCTCACATAAGTAGTTAGCGGCTCACATGGGTAGTTTCAGCCTAAAATGTGTAGCTAGAGGCTCACGTTTTTAGTTAGAAACTCACATAGATAGTTAGATGCTTACATTAGTAGTTAGAGCCCAATAATGTTAGTTAGAGGCTCACATGTGTAGTTCAGGTCTAACATGGGCAGTTAGAGGCTAACATGGGTAGTTAAAGGGTCACATTTGTAGTTAGAGGCTCACATGGGTAGTTAGAGACTCACATGGGTAGTTAGAGGCTCAAATGGGTAGTTAGAGGCTCAAATTTGTAGTTAGAAGCTCACATGGGTAGTCAGATGCTAACATGGGTAGCTAAAGGGTCACATTTGTAGTTAGAGGCTCAAATGGGTAGTTAGAGGCTCACATGAGTAGTTAGAGGCACAGTTGGGTAGTTAAAGGGTTACTTTTGTAGTTAGAGGCTCACATGGGTAATTAGTGACTCACATGGGTAGTTAGAGGCTCACATGAGTAATTAGTGGCTCACATGGGCAGTTAGAGGCTCAAATGGGTAGTTAAAGGGTCACATGTGTAGTTAGAAGCTCACATGGGTAGTCAGATGCTAACATGGGTAGTTAAAGGGTCACATTTGTAGTTAACGGCTCAAATGGGTAGTTATAGGCTCAAATGGGTAGTTAGAGGCTCACATGGGTAGTTAAAGGGTCACATTTGTAGTTAGATGCTCACATGGGTAGTTAAAGAGTCACATTTGTAGTTAATGGCTCAAATGGGTAGTTAGAGGCTCAAATGGGTAGTTAGAGGCTCACATGGGTAGTTAGAGGCTCACGTGGGTAGTTAGAGGCACTGTTGGGTAGTTAAAGGGTCACATTTGTAGTTAGAGGCTCACATGGGTAATTAGTGACTCACATGGGTAGTTAGAGGCTCACATGGGTAATTAGTGGCTCACATGGGTAGTTAGAGGCTCACATGGGTAATTAGTGGCTCACATGGGTAGTTAGAGGCTCAAATGGGTAGTTAGAGGCAAACATTGGTAGTTAGATGTTAAAATCTTTATCTTTTGTACAGGCAAAGCTGCAATTCAAGTGCAAATCAAGTCCAACATTCCACCTTTTTTTGAATTGCATAAGTGCAATAAGTTCACATACTCACACACACTCACACACACGCACAGACACAGCGTGATTATAGCCTTAAACAGAGCCGTCGCTCGTGTAGACATTCAGCTCACGTCTCGCACTAAACTCCCTCCACATTCATCAGCCGCAGCGTCCTCATGCCCTCGCTCACATACATCCCGTTATTGATCTCGGCTTGAAAGCAGTAACTATCAAGTTAAGCACCGCGTGTGATGTAGAGATTCCGTTACGTCTCAGGAATCCGTCATCGTGTTATTAATCCGAAAACAAGACACGGAATAAGGGATATCCGGTCTGATACGGAGGATATATACAGGCATCAAGGACGTGAGCATGAAAGACATAAAGAAAAAGAGACTTTCAGATCACAAGCCATAAAAATAAATATTTTTCTTGGGTGATGGTGTGGTGTGACTTCTAACAAGTACTCGAGTTGGAAACAAAGTTCAGGCCTCAGTGAGACTTTCTGTAAGCAGGGACACTGATAGAGTTGTGGTCCGGAGAGACTAAAGGTAATTTTCCGGCCGGTATGAAATAAGCCACTCATTCAGAGGAAAAGGGAAAAAAGAGACCTTCAGGTATAAAACACACACATACACACACACACACACACACACACACACACACACACACGTACGATTGGTTGGCTGCCGTGTCAAATCTGGTTGACAATAGCGATTGCAGGGACGTGAACTCTCAGGTGGGTTTACCGCTAACTGAATGATGAAAAGTGCTGAAAGTCGACGTGGTTCAAAGTAAAAGCGCCTTGTTGTGCTCTGGATTTATTTATTCTTTTGCTTTTCGCTTCAGTGTCTCGGCTTGAGAGTGGATTTTACTCCCGTGCTTCAGCCGCAGGATACGATGTTGTGATGTCATTGTCCATGACAAACGCTCAGACAGTTGGAGGGTTCTTTCTGATGTTTTTCTCAAAACAAAAAAAAACGAATAACAAAATAAAAAAATTTAAAAAACGACCGTCTATAGCTGGGGGGCACGGTGGCTTAGTGGTGAGCACGTTCACCTCATACCTCCAGGGTTGGGGGTTCGATTCCCGCCTCCACCTTGTGTGTGTGTGGAGTTTGCATGTTCTCCTCGTGCCTCGGGGGTTTCCTCCGGGTACTCCGGTTTCCTCCCCCGGTCCAAAGACATGCATGGTAGGTTGATTGGCATCTCTGGAAAATTGTCCGTAGTGTGTGTGTGTGTGTGTGAGTGAATGAGAGTGTGTGTGTGCCCTGTGATGGGTTGGCACTCCGTCCAGGGTGTATCCTGCCTCGATGCTCGATGACGCCTGAGATAGGCACAGGCTCCCCGTGACCCGAGAAGTTCGGATAAGAGGTAGAAAATGAATGAATGAATGAATGAATGAATGAATGAATGTCTATAGCTGCTACGATGTAGGTTTTATGGATGTTCCACAACATTAAGATACCTATAAATTAATGCATATTTTATTGAACAAATAAATAAATCTTTAAGCACAATGCTGATGTATAGTTAGAGGAATAAACCATGACGTCGTTTGTTGTTACTGGAAAATATTCCACGTCACAGTGATTACAGTGTTCTTACATCTAACCTTAATTATCGGCACCCGATTTGCTTTTCCAATAAATGGTATAATAATAAAGTGACGCTTCCTGTATTCATAACACGTCATAAGCAGCGTACGTTTGAGAATATATTCTATTAAATCTCGCTGCCTGAACTGATGTCACGGCAGACACTGGCTTTCAAAGTCGAGCCTCGGGTTTCAGACAGAAACTTCTCCCGAGTCTTTTGCTCCCGTAACACGCCTTTGATCCTTTCAGCTGTTGAATTAAGCCGTAGACGTTTCATATCGCACTGTAAAGGCAGGTTTTATGCACTTGGCGTTGTGGCGCGCCGCGATCGGGGACGAGACGTGGTTTCGTGCTGGAGGATGATGAATGAACTCGAAGAGTGTTTTGACAGCAGTCATCATTGGTTAGCTCGCACGGACACGATCAGAGGCAGTCGAGTAACAGAGCGGGCAATGGAATTGAACGATAAACCCTTAAAATAAATAAATAAATAAATAAATAAATAAATAAATAAACAGACAAATAAATAAATAAGTGGGGAAGTGCTTTGGACATTGAGACGGAAAGAACTTGTTAAAGCTACGTTCAAATTCCAAAAGTAATTCCACTGTCCATCTCTGTCCCTCGCTCTCTCTCTGTCCCTCGCTCTCTATCCCTCTCTCTCTCAGTCCCTCTCTCTCTATCCCTCTCTCTCTCTGTCCCACTGTCTCTCTCTCTGTCCCTCTCTCTCTCTCTGTGTCCCCTCTCTCTTTCTCTCTCTCTCTCTCTCTCTCTCTCTCTCTCTCTCTCTCTAGCTCTCTCTCTCTCTCTTTGCCCCCCTCTGTCTCTCTCCCCACCCTCTCTCTCAGTCTCTCTCTCTCTCTCTCTCTCTCTCTCTCTCTCTCTCTCTCTCTCTCTGTGCCCCCCTCTGTCTCTCTCCCCACCCTCTCTCTCAGTCTCTCTCAGTCTCTCTCAGTCTCTCTCAGTCTCTCTCTCTCTCTCTCTCTCTCTCTCTCTCTCTCTCTCTCTCTCTGTCCCTGAATGCACATGCCAGAGTGGAAAATGGGTTCCACGCCGTTCCAAGCTGATTTGCTCTGTTCAACACCGGATAATTAGCCAGACCAAGCCAAAATGACACTCACAGTTTCTACTTTAATGGCTCCCAGTATCTGTGGTACACACACACACACACACACACACACACACATGCACACGTCTATGTGACCTGCTGTAATCAATTAAGAAAACCATCCTAAACCCGGAGAACAGGTGCCAGCAAATGTTAATGAATTCATCCTCATCAACAGGCCTAGCGCGCGGTGCTAAGCGAATAAGCAACACCTACTTTAGCTAATGAATGAGCTAGCCAGTGCAGTTGACAGCTTATTGAGAAACATACTGTGGGCCAGTGACAGGTCTTTCAGGGGTGCATCAGTTTCCTTTTGGGGAACTGGATTTCAGACAGGAGAGCGTCGGATGGACGTGAGTTGCTAAAACAAAATCTAAAAAGAAAAATGAGATGTTGAGATGGTACGACGTTCCCGCCGTGTACTTTACGTGTTTTTGCGAACAGCATGGCATGAATTTTAATTGCTTTATTTGCATGTTAACAGGCTTGCTCAGGGGGCGGGTTCCCCTCCTCTGCAGATGGCAAAGCCGCCATTGCCACTACCACCACCAACACCCCCCCCCCATACACCAGGCAGCTGGCATTAACAGCAACCGCCGCTGCGCCACGGTGACATTTGCTAAACATATGATAGCGTTCCTGTGCAGGGAAACCCACACCGGGCTTTAGGGTGCTAGCGAAAGGTCAATTAATAAGCATATCTGCTTCCCAGTAGCATGTCTGCCCCAGTGTAATAACTCAAACTGAATCAAGAAATTGACTGTTTGCTCAGTGCTTATTACTGTAAATCTCATTCAAGGGGGCGTGGCCAGTATGGATAAAGGAGGTGTGGCTTCTTTTCCTACAGAACAGACATGATGTCAGTCTCAGTGAAATAATCGAGGTCTCTCTCTGTTCCTGTCATTTTTAGTCAATGAGCTGTGAATTCTGTTCCTAAAGGGTCAGTAAAGTGGGTGTGGACTGTGTCTGTCAGTCACAGTAAAGTGGGTGTGGACTGTGTCTGTCAGTCACAGTAAAGTGGGTGTGGACTGTGTCTGTCAGTCACAGTAAAGTGGGTGTGGACTGTGTCTGTCAGTCACAGTAAAGTGGGTGTGGACTGTGTCTGTCAGTCACAGTAAAGTGGGAGTGGACTGTGTCTGTCAGTCACAGTAAAGTGGGTGTGACC
>NC_062543.1:2850976-2858476 GCF_022655615.1 Tachysurus fulvidraco | reverse complement strand
GTCTAAATAGCTAGCGAGTCTTTTGGCAGGCATCTTGGCTGCGAGCTGATTGATTTTTAATACCTGTATAGAGTAAATAATCATTTTCATCCACATTTTTCTACACTGCTATTTATAGTGCAATGCTGCACAGCGTTTGTGTTTTGTGTCTGAATTGCAGTTTTTTCATTTGGTTCCAGAGACCCAGGTTCCGAACCAGCCAAGCTCCCTGCACGTGCGTCCGCTTCCCAATAGCATCATCATGAGCTGGACCCCTCCACTGAACCCCAACATTTTGGTGAGGGGTTACATCATTGGCTACGGCGTGGGGAGCCCCTATGCTGACACAGTGCGAGTGGACAGCAAGCAGCGTTACTACTCCATTGAAAACTTAGGTAAGACTTCTAGAAAATGGATGTAATTGTATTAGACATTAGACAGGAGGGCTGTAGCAATAAATTGTGTACTGGAAACTGGGATTAAAGGCTGTATGGGACTGTATTGGCTGATAACCTGTAGTGCACATTGGACTGGAATTTAGAATTAAACGGAGTGGAATTAAGTGGAATTAGACTGGTGGGCTGTATTAGACTGGTGGGCTGTATTAGACTGGTGGGTTGTATTAGACTGGGGTTGTATTAGACTGGTGGGTTGTATTAGACTGGTGGGCTGTATTAGACTGGTGGGTTGTATTAGACTGGGGTTGTATTAGACTGGTGGGTTGTATTAGACTGGTGGGCTGTATTAGACTGGGGTTGTATTAGAATGCTGGGTTATATTAGACTGGTGGGCTGTATTAGACTGGTGGGTTGTATTAGACTGGTGGGCTGTATTAGACTGGTGGGCTGTATTAGACTGGTGGGCTGTATTAGACTGGTGGACTGTATTAGACTGGTGGGCTGTATTAGACTGGTGGGTTGTATTAGACTGGTGGGCTGTATTAGACTGGTGGGCTGTATTAGACTGGTGGGCTGTATTAGACTGGTGGGTTGTATTAGACTGGTGGGCTGTATTAGACTGGTGGGCTGTATTAGACTGGTGGGTTGTATTAGACTGGTGGGCTGTATTAGACTGGTGGGTTGTATTAGACTGGTGGGCTGTATTAGACTGGTGGGTTGTATTAGACTGGGGTGCTGTATTAGACTGGGGGTTGTATTAGAATGCTGGGTTGTATTAGACTGTTGGGCTGTATTAGACTGGTGGGCTGTATTAGACTGGTGGACTGTATTAGACTGGTGGGCTGTATTAGACTGGTGGGTTGTATTAGACTGGGGTGCTGTGTTAGACTGGTGGGTTGTATTAGACTGGTGGGCTGTATTAGACTGGTGGGTTGTATTAGACTGGGGTGCTGTGTTAGACTGGTGGGTTGTATTAGACTGGTGGGCTGTATTAGACTGGTGGGTTGTATTAGACTGGTGGGCTGTATTAGACTGGGGTTGTATTAGAATGCTGGGTTGTATTAGACTGGTGGGTTGTATTTGAATCGTGGGTTGTATTAGACTGGTGGGCTGTATTAGACTGGTGGGCTGTATTTGAATGGTGGGTTGTATTAGACTGGTGGGCTGTATTAGACTGGTGGGCTGTATTTGAATGGTGGGTTGTATTAGACTGGTGGGCTGTATTTGAATGGTGGGTTGTATAAGCCTTGAGTGCTGTCATAAAATGGGGCTGTACTGGTCTGGTGGTCTTTGTTGAACATTGGCTGAATTTGAGTGGAGAGCAGAGGATTGTACTGAATTAGCGGGTTATATGAAATCGGTGGGGTGTGGGGTGTGTTAGATTGGACTGGGTAACTGAGGAGTTGTGGACTAGTGGATTGTCTTGAACAATGGAGTGAAAGACTACCATGTGCTAGAGGACTAGGCTCAATTGGCTGTTCTGGACTGGACTAGAAGGAGTTTCAGAATGGAACTGTTGCTTGTACTGAATATTGGATGGTGGCTAGTCTGGAATGCTGCATTAGACTGGAAGTCTGTAGAAGGAAATGACTACAGGATTGTGTTTGACTAGACAATTGTATTGGACCTTATTGAGGGCTGAATTGAGAGAAATTGAATAGATGCTCAAGCTTCATTTACACAGCTCATACACTGCATACAAGAAACTAATGGGATACGTCCCTGCTGCCTTTATCTCTCCGTGCCAGACTGGCTGTATTAGAGCGAGAGTGTCTATATGTGTGTGTGAGATGACTGTTGCAGGCTGACATTGGGAAATATGTTTGTCTCTGCTAACTAATAGGCATGTTCAGTAGTCATTGTGAACGTGATTGTCTAAAATGAGCCGCGTCTCCGTCAGGGATATGCTCGGGGAGCCTGATTTTGAAGGCAGACCTGATTCTACTCATAATATTCATGCTTATTGCTTGCAGTCTCATGGGAGATCATTTATATAATTAAAGTGCTGAGAGGTTGCAGGCTATTATGCAGAGTGTATGTTGTGTAAGAAAACTGTTGCAAACCCACAGAAACCTCAGACAGTGTAGTGGTTCGTGTAAGCGTGCGTATGCTGGAACAATTGTACAGAAGACAATCCATAAAAGTGACAAATGCATGCAGATTATCTTAGTTAATGTACGCAGCATTTCTCCCTGACCTTTCCCTAGCATTAGTAATAAATATACTTTCTTTAGCCCTATTCGGATGGGATTAGTTCTACGTGGCGACATGGGGGGGTAAAGTAATTATTACCAGAGCTTCTCTGTGATTTTAGTCCCGTCCGAATGTGCCATCTCGGTAATCATTACGGACAACGTCAGTAAAGATTACGGCGACTTTTACCTTCTGTAAGAAGGTCCGGAAAAATGACCTCAGGTAATACTGATCCCGTCCGAATAGACCCGCTGTAAATATGTACGGTAAAATTCCGTCATTTCCTGTTTAAAAGTAGTTTTTGGCGCGTTTTTCAAGCATGGAGGCGCCATGTTGTCTGTTTGCGCACGTGATAACAGGAAGCGACGTCATACGCACATGACGACAAGGAGGTTACTGTGGTGCGTAAAGCGAGTTACCCCTCCCACTTCTGCTAGCTTTACTGAGATGTCTTGTCCCGTGCGAATTGGCCAATTCATATTACAGACATCCTGAGGTAAAATTGCATTACTCCACGTCCCCACGTAGAACTAATCCCGTCCGAATAGGGCTTTTGAGGACTTTTCTTTCTCTTTAGATTGTTACTAGTCAATGTGAGCAATTTGATGCAAAGTGAGGTGACGTACTGTAAATATGAGAATACTTTCATATGATGTCTGCTAATTATTTAATGGCACAAATAAAAAAAGTACTCTTTAATGATGTACTATTGAATTATGTGTTATATTGTTGTTATTATTATTATTATTATTATTATTATTTTAGTAGCAGTACTACTGGGTGTTATTCCACGTCGGGTTTTCAGTCATTAAACTACTTTATTTTATTTTATTGCCTTGACTGACATTACAACATGGCTTCTGAATAAATGTAGCAGCAAAACAAGTGGGGTGTAAATTCAATTTGAAAAAGCCTGCCGCTATTAGCATTTGAAAAGAGACAACAACAAATTGCCAGCTTTTAATATTCAGGGAGAGCCTCAGTCAGCAGAGCGATAATGAACCCTTAATGAATTTTGCCAAGCTTCTCAGTGCACGCTTACACAGACAATTTCTGTGTTAAGGCATGCTAATGTTTTATTTATGCCGGTTTTAATATGATGCCTTGTTTGTCATTTCAAAATGAAAATGTTTTGAGGGGAACGTGTGTCTCTCTAAGGTAGTTAACAGCATTGTAGTCATGCATTAGACTGGAGGACAGTATTGGACCAGATCAGAGGGCTGTATTGTACAGAACAGAACAGTGGGATTGCATTGGACTTGATTAGACGGCCGTACTGACCTTCACTGGACTGGGTGGCTGTATTGGCCTTGAATGGATCAAATGGATCTTATCACTCCTTGCACTACACTACGCTCCCTCAGATCTTCCAGCACTGCTCAACTGGTCCCACCATCTCTCAGGGTACAAGCTAGGTACTCATTAAGGCTCTTCTCTGTTCTTGCCCCTGGGTGGTGGAATGAACTTCCCCGAGTCATAGACCGCTTCCTTCATTCATTCATCCATTCATTCATCTTCTACCGCTTATCCGAACTACGTCGGGTCACGGGGAGCCTGTGCCTATCTCAGGCGTGTTTCAGACTGTATTGGACTAGGAACCGTGAGGTTGGTCAATACGGACAATACAAATTATTGGGGAAAAATGTCTATTTTTAACCTGCAAACAGTAGAAAACATTTCCATGTAGCAGAAGGAAAAGATGTTAAAAATCAAAAGTTGTGGCTTGTTTAAACAGCTTTACTTTCCTTTTTTTCTTTTTACCTTTTTTTATGATCCTTACTAAAAAATGTTAATGTGGCAGATTTATAGCATTTTTATGGGTTCTCAGGTGAGCTGTGAGCTCCCTCTATCTCTCTCTCTCTCTCTCTCTCTCTCTCTCTCTCTCTCTCTCTCTCCATTACCTCAGAGAGAGGCGAGAGAGAGAGAGAGAGAGAGAGAGGAGCAGAGAAGAGAGAGACAGAGAGAGAGAGGAAGAGAGAGAGAGAGAGAGAGCAGCGAGAGAGCAGAGAGGGAGATGAGCAGAGTAGAGAGAGAGAGAGAGACAGAGAGCAGAGAGAGAGAGAGCGAGAAGAGAGAGAGAGCAGAGAGAGAGAGGAGAGGAGCGAGAGAGACAAGTGAGGAGCGAGAGAGAGAGAGAGAGAGAGAGAGGAGAGAGAAGAGAGAGAAGAGAGGGGAGAGAGGATCGAGGAAGAGAGAGAGCGAGAGAGAGACGAGGAGAGAGAGAGAGAGAGAGAGAGAGAGAAAGAGAGAGAGATACGAGAGCAGGATAGAGTGTAATGGGATAAGAGAGGAAGAGATCATGAGAGAGAGGCGATAGAGAGAGATAGAGAGATATATAGCGATATATATATATCTATAGCATCAGAGAGCTAGATGATATAGTATAGAGATGGCTCGATAGTCATATCAAGATAGATAAGATGCTATGTATATCATATATATACTCTATAGCATATATATCTAGCTATCTGGTCTATCTATATCTATATCTCTCTCACATCTCTCTCTCTGTTCTCTCTCTATCTCCTCTCTCTCTCTATCCCGTGTCTATGCTCTCTTCTGCTTCTAATCTTCTGGTATACTCTATCTCTAATTGACATCTACTCTCTCTCTCTCTCTCTCTCTATCTCTCTCTCTCTCTCTCTCTCACTCTCTCTCTGTCTCTCTCTCTCTCTCTCTCTCCACACCATAGAGTCTGACCAGGGGTGATTTGACCCCTTCTTTCTATACCATTAGTGTAGGAAAAAACTATTAGGCCGTGTACTTATCAATATTTGACACAAATCCTCAGGTTGCCATGGCAGCCATATTGAGTCGTATCTGTCCGAGAGGAAAAGTGTTTTTTTTTTGTTGTTTGTTTTGTTTTTTAAGAAAACAGAAACAGAGCAAATGCAAACCTAAGCTCAGTTACTGTGAAAACTTACGGTGTGTTTTATTTGTACTGTTTTTTAAAAATTGTTTAAAGTTTATTCCATTTAATATCTGCAAAGTGTCGATGTGTCTGTAATGGTGACATTGATAGAAATGACAAGTGTCTTCATGTCAAGCTGCAAAATAACTATGAATCCTTTAAACATGTTTAGTATGTCGTGTACTTGTGATTATGTTGAAACTCTAGCTGTATTTCGTTTGGCGACATTTTCATGAGACTTCAACAGTTTATTTCACTCCAGTTAAGGTTTACAATTTCAGCCAGACTTCCATTTGAGCCAGAAATGTTTCGAAGAAGTGTCATTTCAGGGAGGATTTTACAAGAGCAAAAAAGGAGGATTGTCTCATTTTACAAGGACAAAGTCAAGCTGGGGTCCAGCTACATAAAATCCTTATGAACGCTTATTAGAATAGAAAAGGTCCAAACAAGTGACTAACGTGACTGAATCACGACGACGGTTCCCTTTAAAAAAATTTTATTAAATTCCATGTAATCACTTCACTAATAAAATAAATAAATAAACTAATTTCTTTTTCCTGTCTTTATAAGCTGATTTCAGGTAAGTACTTACTCAGAATGAACATAACAGACCGTGACATAGTGACATAGAGACATAGATGATGATAAGTCAAGAAGAGAAGTAGTGCTGAGAACACACACAAGTCCACACACACACACACACACACACACACACACACACACACACAGAGAAGAGACGTAGTGCTGAGAACACACACAAGTCCACACACACACACACACAGGAGAGACGTAGTGCTGAGAACACACACACACACACACACACACACACACACACACACACAGAAGAGACGTAGTGCTGAGAACACACACAAGTCCACACACACACACACACACACACACACACACACACAGAGAAGAGACGTAGTGCTGAGAACACACACAAGTCCACACACACACACACACACACACACACACACAGAGAAGAGACGTAGTGCTGAGAACACACACAAGTCCACACACACACACACACACACACACAGGAGAGACGTAGTGCTGAGAACACACACAAGTCCACACACACACACACACACACACACACACACAGAAGAGACGTAGTGCTGAGAACACACACAAGTCCACACACACACACACACATACAGAAGAGACGTAGTACTGAGAGCACACACAAGTCCACACACACACACACACACACACACACACAGAGAAGAGACGTAGTGCTGAGAACACACACAAGTCCACACACACACAGGAGAGACGCAGTGCTGAGAACACACACAAGTCCACACACACACACACAAACACACACACACACACACACACAGAAGAGACGTAGTACTGAGAGCACACACAAGTCCACACACACACACACACACAAACACAGAGAAGAGACGTAGTGCTGAGAACACACACAAGTCCACACACACACACACACACAGGAGAGACGTAGTGCTGAGAACACACACAAGTCCACACACACACACACACACACACACACACACACACACACACAGAGAAGAGACGTAGTGCTGAGAACACACACAAGTCCACACACACACACACACATACACAGAAGAGACGTAGTACTGAGAACACACACAAGTCCACACACACACACACACACACACACACACACACAGAAGTGAAGTAGTTCTGAGAACACACACACACACACACACACACACACACACACACATAGTTACACCGTGTTGATCCCAGGATTTGAGCTTGCACCTGATCCACACACCGAGGCTGCCAAAAAGAACTCGGCCTTATGCCACTAAACTTCCCTCTGCTCCGTCTCTTTTTTCCTCCTCTGGGTCTTGACACTTTCTTCCACACATGATTAATTTTGGCTCAGTGGTTTTTATCCCAGCAAAAAATTCTCCTCACGAACAAAAGAGTGTTGACGTGAGAGCTTTTTAGGGCCTTTGTGTGTTGCCTTAGTGATTAAACCAACCAACCAACCAACCAATCTCTCTCTCTCTCTCTCTCTCTCTC
>NC_062543.1:2817892-2850478 GCF_022655615.1 Tachysurus fulvidraco | reverse complement strand
CTCATTTTTGTACCCTTATGGGGTCCACCCTTTCCAATGCTTCTACAACTCTGTAAAAAATCAGGCATGACCAAAAAAAAATCCTAATCATAACTATCACTTCAATTTATTAAAATACTAAACTTTTTCAAAAAAGGATTTTGGCCCCTTGTGAGGCCCAGTTTCTAGCGGGGTACCCTTGTGAGGTCCAGTTTCACACACTCACATATTTCAAGTTTTTATAGCTTAGCAGGGACCAAAAAAATTATCTAGAGATATTAAGAGTTTCTTGGTTTGAACTTGATTAAATCCAGGACTGCATCAGGGATTTTACTCTAATTTACATCCTCTACATCCCATATCCATTTATTTTGCACCAACCGACATACCTGATTGTCATCAATAACTAGACAGGGTATGAACACGATGATAATGAACCTGGTCCAAATTCATGGTGAATTTCCAAATCAAACCTCTCAAACACCATACTGCGTTAAAATCAGGCTTTGCCAGGCTAACAAAAAGTAATATTTTACATCGAACATGGCATAAAATAGTCTCTTAACAACAGGTTTTGTCCTCAAGAAGCATGTATTTATATTTGAAAAAAGGCAGTTCCACATAAATTAGAACATAGTGTGCAGGCAGTTTCAGTACAAAAAAAAGTAAATAAAATATACATCTTTCAGATCAACCCTGTGAAAACTATACAAAATAATAGAAACACACCAATCACAGTGTGCTTTGTCAAAACCTATGAGCTTTCACTGGTGTGATCCTGATCACAGGACCCGAACAAATAATAAATGTAAGGATCACATAAATTCAGGTCCAGAACATTGTGTGTACCCATTGTTATACACAGCTTTCAGGAGAAGAAAGATCATACAGCTTCCATAACAATGAGAATCTACAAAAACACTAATACAAAATAATAAACACCATTAACATTACACACATTAAAGTGTTTAGACAAATCTTACAATCTTTCATTGTAATTTTCTCCTGTGGGAAGCAATGCGGTATTTAACGAGATATTTTACCACTTTCCACTCTCTGCTTCCAAGGGCTTCAGGTTCTGCAGCAATGCACTGCTGACAGTCTTCCTTACCTGTCTGGTGCCCAGATTCTTTTTGTAACAGCTTGTTTACCTAGGTAGAAAGAAAAAGAAAGTTAGCCCATTCTTGACCAACTACTAAAAATAGCTGTTGAAGGTAAATCTCCACAGATTTTGTGCTGCGACAGTTAGAAACACAAAATTTGGAGTAGATTCTACGTACATTGCTACACAAGACAGCAAAATTTATTGAACATATTTTTCATGTTTTAATTGGAAGATAATTTTTTTTCAAGTTAAAAATTCACATATAAATTGAATGGAGCCTGTTGTGTGAGTGATGTTCCAACAGTAACCTCATGCAAAATCATTTCTACAGCACCATATAACAGAGGCAGCATATAGCGGCATATAACAGAGGCCTGTCAGGGGCTTTTATAGAAGTTACAACAGGTCTCACAATAACATGTAGGGGATTGAATGCAATCTCATTTTAGATACTTGTCTTAAACCAACCTCAGCTGAGAATGTGTACAATTATGCATGTAATAAGACAGGTTTTGATGCTGAAAATTGTTGTCCAAATGAAATACAATCACTTAAAGTGAGGTCCAATCGGAAGGGCCCCATAAGGACAAGACTAGAAACAAGAGTGTGTGTGTGAATATAAGTCGAACAACAAAACCTACAAATCTGTTCAGGTGGGCCCCACAAGGGCAACACTAGAAACGTACGTGTGTAAGTCTGACTAGAGACATCTGAAAGGGTGTTTGTCAGAATAAGTCCAATACCCAATGACCTACTCTGTAAAGTGAAGTCAAAATACCAATATGAGCAACTGCCTGTCTTGGTTGTGGAACTACATAGGGTACAATTCAACATGAATAGTAAAGACAGCCTACACATTGTTCCATTACCTGTGTGTTAGCATCCTCCCCCTGGGATTTTTGTTGGGAACTCAGATCAGAGACCATCTCAGAGTCTGCTGCCACAGGAGAAGGCTGCTTATTAGTCACCTGAAAGACAGAACAATACTATGAGCATGTAATTCATTCTTAGTCATCATGAATATGGAGATACACTGAAGTTTCAACAATATAGTCGTGCAAAATCATTTCTACAGCAGTATATAACAGAGCCCAGTGCCTTTAATGGACTTTTATAGAAGTTACAACAGGTCTCACAATAACATGTAGGGGATTGAAAGCAATCTCATTTTAGATACTTGTCTTAAACCAACCTCAGATGAGAATGTGTACAATTATGCATGTAGTAAGACAGGTTTTGATGCTGAAAACTGTTGCCCAAATGAAATACCATCACTTAAAGTAAGGTCCAATCGGAAGGGCCCCATAAGGACAAGACTAGGAACAAGAGTGTGTGTGTGTGTGTGAATATAAGTCGAAAAACAAAACCTACAAATCTGTTCAGGTGGGCCCCACAAGGGCAACACTAGAAACGTACGTGTGTAAGTCTGACTAGAGACATCTGAAAGGGTGTTTGTCAGAATAAGTCCAATACCCAATGACCTACTCTGTAAAGTGAAGTCAAAATACCAATATGAGCAACTGCCTGTCTTGGTTGTGGAACTACATAGGGTACAATTCAACATGAATAGTAAAGACAGCCTACACATTGTTCCATTACCTGTGTGTTAGCATCCTCCCCCTGGGATTTTTGTAGGGTACTCAGATCAGAGACCATCTTGGAGTCTGCTGCCACAGGAGAAGGCTGCTTATTAGTCACCTGAAAGACAGAACAATACTATGAGCATGTAATTCCTTCTTAGTTATCATGAATGTGGAGATACACTGAAGTTCCAACAGTAACCTCATGCAAAATCATTTCTACAGCAGTATATAACAGATGCAGCATAAAACAGAGGCCTGTCAGGGGCTTTTATAGAAGTTACAACAGGTCTCACAATAACATGTAGGTGACTGCAAGCAATCTCATTTTAGATACTTGTCTTAAACCAACCTCAGATGAGAATGTGTACAATTATGCATGTAGTAAGACAGGTTTTGATGCTGAAAATTGTTGTCCAAATGAAATACAATCACTTAAAGTGAGGTCCAATCGGAAGGGCCCCATAAGGACAAGACTAGAAACAAAAGAGTGTGTGTGAAGATAAGTCGAACAACAAAACCTACAAATCTGTTCAGGTGGGCCCCAGAAGGGCAACACTAGAAACGTACGTGTGTAAGTCTGACTAGAGACATCTGAAAGGGTGTTTGTCAGAATAAATCCAATACCCAATGACCTACTCTGTAAAGTGAAGTCAAAATACCAATATGAGCAACTGCCTGTCTTGGTTGTGGAACTACATAGGGTACAATTCAACATGAATAGTAAAGACAGCCTACACATTGTTCCATTACCTGTGTGTTACTGTAGCTTCCTCCCCCTGGGATTTTTGTTGGGAACTCAGATCAGAGACCATCTTGGAGTCTGCTGCCACAGGAGAAGGCTGCTTATTAGTCACCTGAAAGACAGAACAATACTATGAGCATGTAATTCATTCTTAGTTATCATGAATGTGGAGATACACTGAAGTTCCAACAGTAACCTCATGCAAAATCATTTCTACAGCAGTATATAACAGATGCAGCATATAACAGAGGCCTGTCAGGGGCTTTTATAGAAGTTACAACAGGTCTCACAATAACATGTAGGGGACTGCAAGCAATCTCATTTTAGATACTTGTCTTAAACCAACCTCAGATGAGAATGTGTACAATTATGCATGTAGTAAGACAGGTTTTGATGCTGAAAACTGAAGCATATTAAATAAAAAAAAAAGAATTTTGCTTACCACCATTTTTGTTTGACAGTATGTATGATGTTGCCGTGTTCTGATCTTCTTTTTGAACATTATGGGTCTATAAAAATATTTTCAAATTGTTACACAAGTAGCCAGCATGAAAAAAATGCCTCCTAAAAAAACTATAATTCATATAACAGTCAAACCTTGTAAACAAAAGGCAGTAAAGTCAGGTGTGCTGTGATTTTAACTTAAGATAGTGTTTGTAATTAAAAAAATAACAGGACTGATGGCATTATTTAATTTCCCAAGTCACAGCACAACTGACATTAGCCATAAAAGCAAAGACAAACCATAATGAAGAAATGATACTATTAGAAATTATAATAGACACTGCAATGTTACAACAAACATTCCTCCACCTGTCAACTGCCACTGTAAACCCTGATAATGCCCATGAAGGGGGATTTATAACAGAGCTAATGTCATATATTAATTGTACCTTTTCCTGTTGTTTCTATGTCTGCTGTTTTAGACAAATGGTCCTTTATGTTTTTATAACTGCATCTTTACAAACATACTGGTCTTGTTGATCCAGTTTAGAAGGGGAATAACACCAGAATGCAGTTTAATATGTGATTAAATGAAAGAGTTACTCAACTGTAAGCTCCTGTAAACAACTCTGTGTCTAAAAGTGTTAATGATGGACAGACAAAAGCACCATATGGGGCCCAAGCCATTTAAACATTAAAAGGACCTGAGTTACATTGGGGTTCATTCAGAATTAATTGGGCTATTATTTGATAATTACGCAGTTTGATATATAAATGAATAAGTTTAAATAACTAAATATTAATGAATAAATGTACACGCTATTCGCTTTATTAGTAAAAACACAGCTAGCGCTGGTTAGCGTCCGCTAGCCGTGATGTAGCTAACGCTAGCCGTATTGGTTACTAATGCTAGCGCTATCCGGATTGGTTACTAATGCTAGCGCTAGCCGTATTGGTTACTAATGCTAGCGCTAGCCGTGTTTGTAGCTAACGCTAGCGCTAGCCGTATTGGTTACTAATGCTAGCGCTAGCCGTGTTTGTAGCTAACGCTAGCGCTAGCCGTATTGGTTATTAACGCTAACGCTAGCCGTATTGGTTACTAATGCTAGCGCTATCCGTGTTGGTTACTAACGCTAGCGCTAGCCGTGTCTGTAGCTAACGCTAGCGCTAGCCGTGTCTGTAGCTAACGCTAGCGCTAGCCGTGTTTGTAGCTAACGCTAGCGCTACAGCTAATCTCACATCGGGGCTCGGTGTAGTGCGTACCCAATATAAGAGTCGTGTGATAAGTATGTATACTTTCCCCTTGTATATTACTGTAGTATAGCTACAAGTAACTGGGAACCTAATAATAAAAGATGAACAATCTTAAATTTAACTCACCTCTTACTCATAACAGCAGGTCCTTTGTCTGTGAAACCTCGTGATGAAGATCCATAATTCCTTTCTCTCACAGCAGCAAATCTCGTAATAACCACCTGACATCGTATTATTCAATAAAACTTTATTTAAATTACAAGAGTGTGTGTGAGCTCACACACATTCCGGGACCATCGGACAGGTCCAAATCTACCTAGGGGGCGCTCGAGAACCGAGGGCCCACACACTCGTACCCAGTTTTTGCTACGTTGTGGGCCAAGTAAAAAAAACACATTAGGCATATCAGGGGAGTATCCTGAGCATGTTAAAATGAAAAAACGTTGTGGGGTCCGGCATTTTGGACCCCACAACGTAGTTGGGCCCCACACCGTTGGTGTGCTCCCGGTGACCGGACCCAACAAAGTAAGAAATGTGAGAACACACTACACACACACTACACACACTACACACACACACACACACACACATACATACACACACACACACACACACATACACACATACATGCATACACACACACATACACACACACACACATACACACACACACACACACACACATACACACACACACACTACACACACACACACATACACACACATATACACACACACTACACACACATATACACTACACACACACACACACTACACACATACACACACACACACACACACACACACACACACACACCACACACACACACACACATACACACACATATACACACATACTACACACACACATACACTACACACACACACACACACACACACACACACACACACACACACCACACACACACACACACATACACACACATATACACACACACTACACACACACACACACACACACTACACACACACATACACACACACACACACCACACACACACACACACACACACATACACACACATATACACACATACTACACACACACATACACTACACACACACACACACATACACAGAAACCCTGCCGTGTGTCAAAGCACTAAAGCTTCTTTTTTCCTTTAAATGGTTTGTTGTATGTTTCAGGCCTCATGTATTGTGTGTGTGTGATTGTGAGCATCAGGGAAAATTATGGGATAGAATTAGGGGCCTTTCAGGGAACACACTCCGCTAATGTTTCTGTAGTTTATACAATAAAAAGCGCTGTTCGGTTTGTTTGATTTTTACTCCTGGTTCTTGGGTGTGTGTGTGTGTGTGTGTGTGTGTGTGTGTGTGTGTGTGTGTGTGTGTGTGTGTGTGTTGCATCATTCCTGTGAGAATTTAGTTATAAACTGAGGGATTTCTCACTCCCCTCTTCCCTTTACGCTCATTACCCAGAATGCACTGCCGGTTAAACAAGCAATGATCTGGGCTGTGTTTTGTAAAACCTCTCATTGTTACGCTTCTCTGCTGCTTGGTGCCTCATTTCCTTGTTTATCACACAGCTAATATACAAAGCCTAATTACACACTTTCCTAAGCAAACACACACAGGACAGGAGAGAAAAACACACGACCACAAAGACCTGGTGTCATTTCTCACAGCTGTTTGTTTGTGTGTGTGTGTGTGTGTGTGTGTGTGTGTGTGTGTGTGTGTTTCCTTGTCGTGTGTGTGTGTGTGTTTCCTTCGTGATTTAATTTGAAAAGCCTAATTGAGGTTTCATGGAATAGGTGTAAGGTTCGATGCCTTCAGGCCAAAGTATTTCATGCAGCCCATATTCTTGAGCTGACGCTTTACTTCCTGCCTGATGGATATTTTCTTCTGTAGGATTGCTGGGATTTCTTTCCACAGCGCAAAGCTTTTTTTTAGTCGTCATGGACGTTTATTCACTCGGTACATGAGTTCGTTTGAAATAAAAGGTGAAATAAGAGGTTTTAAAGGTGTTTCTTTAGAGTGAAGGAAGAATTCATTAACACACCAAAACTCAACTCTATTAACTCTCTTTTTTTTCCCACTTTTTTCTGCACGTATTTCTTGCCTTTGGAAAGCGCCAAGCTCCGCCCCGAAGGACCTGACCGTGATTGGTCGAGAGGGTCGTCCCAGATCGATCCTTATCAGCTGGCAGCCGCCGCTCGAAGCTAACGGCAAGATCACAGGTAAGAACACGTGATGGCCTTCATCAGTGTCTAATCAAATCTAATCTAATCAGTGAGACCATTAAACAATGAGAGCGTTTCCCCCAATCAGTGTGGACCAGCATGTCCAACGACACTATCATCAATGTTTTTACATGAGCTACATGTGTGTGTGAGCTCTATATTCTATTGGGACTCTGTAGTTATTTGTATTTGTGTGTGTGTGTGTGTGTGTGTGTGTGTGTGTGTGTGTGTGTGTGTGTGTGTGTGTGTGTGTGTGTGTGTGTGTGTTTGTTTATACTGTATATTGTCTACTGCCTCTGTACTTGTGTGTGTGTGTGTGTGTGTGTGTGTGTGTGTGTGTGTGTGTGTGTGTGTGTGTGTGTGTGTGTGTTTGTATACTGTATATTGTCGACTGTGTCTGTAGTTATGTGTGTGTGTTTGTATACTGTATATTGTCGACTGTGTCTGTAGTTATGTGTGTGTGTTTGTATACTGTATATTGTCGACTGTGTCTGTAGTTATGTGTGTGTGTGTGTGTAAGTGTGTATACTGTATATTGTCGACTGCCTCTGTAGTTGTGTGTGTGTATATGTCTGTATGTATGTACTGTCTATTGACGACTGCCTCTGTAGTTGTGTGCGTGTGTGCGTGCGTGTGTGCGTGAATGCGTGTGTGTGTGTGAGTGTGTGTGAGTGTGAGTGTGTGTGAGTGTGTGTGAGTGTGTGCGTGTATGTGTGCGTGTATGTGCGCGTGTATGTGTGCGTGTGTGTATGTGTGTGTGTGTGTGTGTGTGTGTGTGTGTGTGCATGTGTGCGTGTGTGAATGTGTGTGTGTGTGCGTGAGTGCGTGTGTGTGTGTGCGTGTATGTGTGCGTGTATGTGTGCGTGTATGTGTGCGTGTGTGTGTGTGTGCGTGTGTGAGTGTGGGTTTGTGTGTGTGTGTGTGTGTGTGAGTGTGTGTGTGTGTGTGTGTGTGTGTGTGTGTGTGTAGTGTGTGTGTGTGTGTGTGTGTGTGTGTGTGTGTGTACAGTATGTACACGACTGCCTCTGTAGCTCAGAATTGCTTCCTGCATAAGAACAATTCTTTCCTGCTTCCCCTCGCTATATCTGTCCCCCTCCTGTGTGCTGTGGGTTTGACTTGACAGAATGGTGTTTTGGGTAAAAACTTTTCTGCACTTTATACATTCTCCGGCTGTCAGAAAGTATTTACTATTCGATCCAGATCCTGAGTATTTACTGTTCTGAAGGAAGAAAAAAATCTAAATCCTCAAAACACAGGTTTGCAACATATACTTGTTGTCAGTCTGATGGAGGGAAAAGGCTTCGCTTTCACCAGGAAGGTTTATTATTATGGACTTTCTGTAACCGAGCTCAAAAGAAACAAAGAGCGATGGTCCACCTCTATGGGATTGTCTTAAACATTTACTGTGGCTTCGTCTCAAATGCCCTTCTGTTACTGTACACCTGAACAGTGAACATATTACGTCAAAGGTAAAAAACCTACTGTTTAGTGGAAGATTAAATAAAATATATAAACACACAATATACACACACACACACACACACACACACACACACACACACACACACACACAACACACTCCCTCATCTCATCTCATGTGGCATTTTAACACTGCAGCACAGTTACATACTAAATCTCTTGACTAATTTACACCCATATGTAATGAAGTGACATTCTCTCTCTCTCTCTCTCTCTCTCTCTCTCTCTCTCTCTCTGTCTCTCTCTCTCTCTCTGTGTCTCTCTCTCTCTCTCTGTCTCTCTCTCTCTCTCTCTCTCTCTCTCTCTCTCTCTCTCTCTCTCAGGTTATATCGTGTACTATACTTTGGATAAGAACATGGCCATTGATGACTGGGTGATGGAGCCCATCACCGGAGACAGACTCACCCACCAGGTCATGGACCTGAATCTCGACACTGTTTATTATTTCCGGATCCAGGCCAAAAATGCCAAGGGGGTGGGGCCTCTGTCTGAACCTGTCCAGTACAGGACATCCAAAGGTACACACACACAGACACACACACACACACACACACACACAAACAAATACACACACACAGACAAAAACACAATTATGGAGGCAGCTGACAATATACAATACACACACAAACACACACACAAATAAATTCACGCACACACACAACTAAAGAGGCAGTCAACAATATACAGTACACACACACAAATAAATACACACACACACACACACACACACACAACTAAAGAGGCAGTCAACAATATTCAGTATATACACACACTTACATGCATAAACACAACTACAGAGGTAGTCAGTAGAATACAGTATACACACACACACAGACACACACACAAAACACAAGTTCCTTTGCTATTTTTTAAAGAAAATGATCCAGAGAAATAAAAGAGCGAGGCATTTCACAAATGTATCTCTAACCGGACAAAAATGTAAATGGACATGCTGTTCTTCAGCTCTGTTTTTTTAAATCTCGTGCACATTGATAAGCAGCGCATGAAAAGTTCAGTGCGGTTATTGGAGAATACAGGGTTCCGGGTTCGTATAAGAAACCACAAAGCCACATACGTCATCGATTCTTTTCCTCTAAAATCAAACCTGTGTGTTTTATTTGTTATGGAACACGTCGGACCTCAGCAGCTTCCTGAGACGCTGTATAGCTTTCTGAGATTAATGAGAAACTGCTGCCTCGTGTGTGTGAGTTCACTGGATCTGTCATCCGTCTTCATCAGGATGGGTTAATGACAGTGACACACACACACACACACACAAACACACACCACACACACACAAACACTCAGGAAAGCTTAATTAATGTGATCTCTAGCATCTGGTGTCTCAAAGCTGTGTGTGTGTGGGGGGGGGGGGGGTGTAGGTGTCCCGAGGGGTTTGTTCAGGTCTTCCTAGTTTGCTGTCTGGGTTTGTTAAACAGGTTTAACATTACGCAGGACGGTGAAAAACATCATCTCTTGTTGAACAGGAAACATTAATGAGCTTTACAGCATTTCAGGAAGAGCTGGAATCATCTGGGTTTATTTAGAGTGTGATGAGATCAGATGGCGAGATGTTGGCGTGGCTCCCCAAAATACAGCCAGCTAAACTTTCTCTCCCAGCATTATTCCTTAAAAAAGATTTAAAAAAAAAAAAAACTACAGTTATTGGACATTCTAATATTATCTTGTTATATACGATATGCTATACTTTATTTTTTTTATACATATTCTATTAATATGATGCCATTTATCTTGGATAGTATATTTTTTCAAGAGTTTCTGTTGGGGTTTCAATGTAGGTGATTTTCATCCATGTTTCTACTGACTACAGTGAATATAATTTCAGTTTAGTTTTATAATACGATATGTTATTACACTTGTATAATAATACACAATGTATATTCTATATTTATCATAGTGTTATAATATTATATTAGTAATAGGATCTAAAATGATAGATAGATAGATAGATAGATAGATAGATAGATAGATAGATAGATAGATAGATAGATAGATAGATAGATAGATAGATAGATAGAATACAGATGGATGGATGGATGGATATATAGATGAATGGATATATAGAATATAAATAGTTGGATGGATAGATTGAATATGGATGGATGGATGGATGGATGGATGGATGGATGGATAGATAGAATACAGATGGATGGATGGATATATAGATGGATGGATATATAGAATATAGATAGATGGATGGATAGGTAGAATATAGTTAGATGAATAGATATATAGATGGATGGATAGATATAATATAGATAGATGGATGCATAGATTGAAAATGGATGGATGGTTGGATGGATGGATGGATGGATAGATAGAATACAGATGGATGGATAGATAGAATACAGATGGATGGATGGATAGGTAATAGGTAGATGGATGGATAGATAGAATATAGATAGATGGATGGATATATAGAATATAGATAGATGGATGGATAGATAGAATATAGATGGATGGATGGATGGATGGATGGATGGATGGATAGATAGATAGATAGATAGATAGATAGATAGATAGATAGATAGATAGATAGATAGATAGATAGATAGATAGATAGATGGATAGAATATAGATAGATGGATAGAATATAGATAGATGGATGGATATATAGAATATAGATGGATGGATGGATGGATATATAGAATATAGATGGATGGATGGATATATAGAATATAGATGGATGGATGGATATATAGAATATAGATGGATGGATGGATGGATGGATAAATAGAATATAGATAGATAGATAGATAGATAGATAGATAGATAGATAGATAGATAGATGGATGGATGGATGGATGGATGGATGGATGGATGGATGGATGGATGGATAGATAGATAGATAGATAGATAGATAGATAGATAGATAGATAGATAGATAGATAGATAGATAGATAGATAGATAGATAGATAGATAGATAGGGCACTGGTGTTAACTGGAATGTCCTATGCCCGAGTGTAGGTATTTCTGTCAACATTATTATTAGGGTTTCAGTGTTTCATGACAGTGAAGTGCACAGAGACGTGAACTCATTTTCTTTTCCTTTTTTTCGCCTCACAGTCACACTGTCACGGTTAATCTCCAGTGACCATAACTCACTTTACAGAAGAGTTAAATTATAGTCTCTTTTTGCTTCATTGATTTTGTCTTTTTGTTTCATTTCCCTGCAGTCGAACATCCGGACAAGATGGCCAACGACCAAGGTGAGTGAATTCCTACTGAGGTGTGAGCTTTAATCAGTGCTGTGTAGAGTGTGAAGCTTTATAAAATGAGTATAGAGTTTAGAGTGTGATAGAGTGTAGAGAGTAGAGTGTAGAGTGTGGAGTATAGTGTAGGGTGTGAAAGAGTATGTAGGTAGAGAGTAGAGTATAGATTATAGTGTGTAGAGTGAAAGAGTATAGAGTGTAGAGTATACAGTACAGTGTGAAAGAGTATAGATTGTAGAGTATAGCGTGTAGAGTATAGATTTTAACGTGTAGAGTGTGAAAGAGTGTAGAGAGTAGTGTGTAGAATTTAGATTGTAGACTGTAGAGTTTAGAGTATTCAGTGTAGAGTATAAAGTATAGAGAGTAGAGTGTAGCAATCCGATTGTAGAATGTAAAGTTTAGAGTATTGAGTGTATAGTATAAAGTTTGCAGTGTAGAGAGTAGAGAGTAGAGTATAGAGTGTAGAGTGTAAAGTTTAGATTATAGAGTGTAGTGTATAGAGTGTAGAGAGTAGATTGTAGCATCTGGAGTGTTGACTGTAGAGTATAGAGTGTAGAGATTAGAGTATAGAGTGTAGTGTATAGAGTGTAGAGTGTAAAGTTTAGATTATAGAGTGTAGTGTATAGAGTGTAGAGATTAGAGTATAGGGTGTAGTGTATAGAGTGTAGAGATTAGAGTATAGAGTGTAGTGTATAGAGTGTAGAGTGTAAAGTTTAGATTATAGAGTGTAGTGTATAGAGTGTAGAGATTAGAGTATAGGGTGTAGTGTATAGAGTGTAGAGATTAGAGTATAGAGTATAAAGTTTAGATTATAGAGTGTAGTGTATAGAGTGTAGAGATTAGAGTATAGAGTGTAAAGTTTAGATTATAGAGTGTAGTGTATAGAGTGTAGAGAGTAGATTGTAGCATCTGGAGTGTTGACTGTAGAGTATAGAGTGTAGAGATTAGAGTATAGAGTATAAAGTTTAGATTATAGAGTGTAGTGTATAGAGTGTAGAGATTAGAGTATAGAGTATAAAGTTTAGATTATAGAGTGTAGTGTATAGAGTGTAGAGATTAGAGTATAGAGTATAAAGTTTAGATTATAGAGTGTAGTGTATAGAGTGTAGAGATTAGAGTATAGAGTATAAAGTTTAGATTATAGAGTGTAGTGTATAGAGTGTAGAGATTAGAGTATAGAGTATAAAGTTTAGATTATAGAGTGTAGTGTATAGAGTGTAGAGATTAGAGTATAGAGTGTAAAGTTTAGATTATAGAGTGTAGAGTGTAGATTGTAGCATTTAGAGTGTAGACTGTAAAGTGTAGAGAGTAGAGTTTAGATTATAGAGTGTAGACTGTAGAGCATGGGTGTAAATTTCATTTAACAGTAGGAGGGGACAATAAATATAAAATTTCTCATGAGCAATTTTTGCAGGGGGGACACAAATAATACAGTCAAATTGTACTTATAAAGATACTGTATGTCCCCACAGTGAAAAACTTTGCTTTCATCATTATTATTGTAGCATGGAGACGCGTCATTATGGTTATTTTCAAAGTTCTTCTCAGGTTCAAATTTTCCTTTTCTCCATCATTTTATCTAGTCTATGACACTGCAAGGCGCGTGGGGGGGGGGGGGGAGACGGGGACTCAACTGTTTCTAAATGCATTTTTTGCATGTTTTTTTTTTCTACTTACATAATTATTTAGGTATAGTATAGAGTGTATAGTATAGAGTGTAGAGTGTATAGTATAGAGTGTATAGTATATAGTACAGAGTGTATAGTATAGAGTGTAGAGTATATAGTACAGAGTGTATAGTATAGAGTGTAGAGTGTATAGTATAGAGTGTAGAGTATATAGTACAGAGTGTATAGTATAGAGTGTAGAGTGTATAGTATAGAGTGTAGAGTATATAGTACAGAGTGTATAGTATAGAGTGTAGAGTATATAGTACAGAGTGTATAGTATAGAGTGTAGAGTATATAGTACAGAGTGTATAGTATAGAGTGTAGAGTATATAGTACAGAGTGTATAGTATAGAGTGTAGAGTGTATAGTATAGAGTGTATAGTATAGAGTGTAGAGTGTATAGTATAGAGTGTATAGTATAGAGTGTATAGTATAGAGTGTAGAGTGTATAGTATAGAGTGTATAGTATAGAGTGTATAGTATAGAGTGTAGAGTGTATAGTATAGAGTGTAGAGTGTATAGTATAGAGTGTAGAGTGTATAGTATAGGGTGTATAGTATAGAGTGTATAGTATAGGGTGTATAGTATAGAGTGTAGAGTGTATAGTATAGAGTGTATAGTGTAGAGTGTATAGTATAGAGTGTAGAGTGTATAGTATAGAGTGTATAGTATAGAGTGTAGAGTGTATAGAGTGTAAAGTGTATAGAGTGTAAAGTGTATAGAGTGTAGAGTGTATAGAGTGTAGAGTGTATAGAGTGTAGAGTGTAGAGTGTATAGAGTGTAGAGTGTAGAGTGTAACAGAGTGTAGTAGAGTGTAACAGAGTGTAATAGAGTGTAATAGAGTGTAGTAGAGTGTAATAGAGTGTAACAGAGTGTAGTAGAGTGTAATAGAGTGTAATAGAGTGTAGTAGAGTGTAATAGAGTGTAATAGAGTGTAATAGAGTGTAATAGAGTGTAATAGAGTGTAGTAGAGTGTAATAGAGTGTAATAGAGTGTAGTAGAGTGTAATAGAGTGTAATAGAGTGTAACAGAGTGTAGTAGAGTGTAATAGAGTGTAATAGAGTGTAGTAGAGTGTAATAGAGTGTAATAGAGTGTAGTAGAGTGTAATAGAGTGTAATAGAGTGTAGTAGAGTGTAATAGAGTGTAATAGAGTGTAATAGAGTGTAATAGAGTGTAGTAGAGTGTAATAGAGTGTAATAGAGTGTAATAGAGTGTAATAGAGTGTAATAGAGTGTAATAGAGTATAGAGTGTAATAGAGTGTAATAGAGTGTAATAGAGTGTAATAGAGTGTAATAGAGTGTAGTAGAGTGTAGTAGAGTGTAATAGAGTGTAGTAGAGTGTAATAGAGTGTAATAGAGTGTAGTAGAGTGTAATAGAGTGTAATAGAGTGTAGTAGAGTGTAATAGAGTGTAATAGAGTGTAGTAGAGTGTAGTAGAGTGTAATAGAGTGTAATAGAGTGTAATAGAGTGTAGTAGAGTGTAATAGAGTGTAATAGAGTGTAGTAGAGTGTAATAGAGTGTAATAGAGTATAGAGTGTAATAGAGTGTAATAGAGTGTAATAGAGTATAGAGTGTAATAGAGTGTAATAGAGTGTAATAGAGTATAGAGTGTAATAGAGTGTAATAGAGTGTAGTAGAGTGTAATAGAGTGTAGTAGAGTGTAACAGAGTGTAATAGAGTGTAATAGAGTGTAGTAGAGTGTAATAGAGTGTAATAGAGTGTAATAGAGTGTAATAGAGTGTAATAGAGTGTAATAGAGTATAGAGTGTAATAGAGTGTAATAGAGTGTAATAGAGTATAGAGTGTAATAGAATATAGAGTGTAATAGAGTATAGAGTGTAATAGAGTGTAATAGAGTATAGAGTGTAATAGAGTATAGAGTGTAATAGAGTGTAATAGAGTATAGAGTGTAATAGAGTGTAATAGAGTATAGAGTGTAATAGAGTGTAATAGAGTGTAATAGAGTGTAATAGAGTGTAATAGAGTATAGAGTGTAATAGAGTATAGAGTGTAATAGAGTGTATGGAGTGTATAGTGTGTAGAGTGTGTAGTGTAGAGTGTATAGTGTGTAGAGTGTGTAGTGTAGAGTGTATAGTGTAGAGTGTATAGAGTGTAGAGTGTAGAGTGTATAGAGTGTAGAGTGTATAGAGTGTAGAGTGTATAGAGTGTAGAGTGTATAGAGTGTATAGAGTGTAGAGTGTATAGAGTGTAGAGTGTATAGAGTGTAGAGTGTATAGAGTGTAGAGTGTAGAGTGTATAGAGTGTAGAGTGTATAGAGTGTAGAGTGTATAGTATATAGAGTGTAAAGTGAGACACAGAGGCGGTTTAATGGTGACTAAAATGAACAGACACATGAACCTGTAATTAAACTCTGGACATCATCATCATCATTCGATTAGTTTACAAGGTTACAATCTCTATCTATCTATCTACCCTCCCCCCTCCCCCCTCTCTTTATAACCATTCAATCAGCTTCCCTTTTTCTATCCAATTTGGAGATTGTCGTTTATTAGACCTTCCCTTAATGAATCTGCAGGTCGTCGGCAATTAGACAAACCTGAAATGAGGCTATTTAAGAGGAACATTGTCTTAAGAGGAAAACGAGTGACGGGGGGAGGGAGGCGGAGAAAGGGGCGGGGTTGGGTCGGGTGTCTAATGATGACTTGTCGTATCTCGGCTCATCAGAGGAAGAATAACACAAGTTCATTTAGGAGAGCTGAAGACAGATGCAACAGAGTGAGAGAGAGACGGTAAGTGAGACAGAGTGAGAGAAAGAGACAGAGTCTGAGAGAGAGAAAGAGAGTGAGGGCGAGAGTAACAGAGAAAGTGAGAGAGAAAAGAAACCGAGAAAGAAAGATAGGTGGGGTTGGGAAGACAGAGAGAGAGAGAGAGAGAGAGAGAGAGAGAGAGAGAGAGAGAGAGAGAGAGAGAGAGAGAGAAAGAAAGAAAGAGAAAGAAACAAAGAAAGGCAGACAGATAGTAAAAGTGATTGACATTTGGAGAAAAAAAAGACAGGAAGACAGCGACAGGTAGAAAAAGGGGGACAGAAAGAGAGACAGAAGTAAGCAAGAGAGATAGAGCGAGAGACAGATAGAAAGAGGAAGACAAAAAAGTGACTGAGAAGTGAGAGAGATAGAGAAACAGACAGAGAGACAGACAGACAGACAGACAGACAGACAGACAGACAGACAGAAATGAGAAAGGTTGAGTGTGATACTGAAGTGTGTGTGTGTGAGAGAGAGAGAGAGAGAGAGAGAGAGAGAGAGAGAGAGAGAGAGAGAGAGAGAGAGAGAGAGAAACGAGACAGGCAAATGAAGACAGAAAGAGAGAGAGGGTGAGGAGAGAGACAGGTGAGGAGAGAGACAGGAGGTAAATGAAGACAGATACACACCGAGTGTATCTTCATGCGTCTCTCCTCGGTTGTTCCTGTGGTTTTAATAATAATGAGCAATAATCCTGAGATTAAACAGGAGTGTGATGATGAAGCACTTTGAGCTCTGCTCTGTTTAACATGGAGACGATCACGGCCTTGAGAAACATTCGTAACTTTCGCCTTTTAAAACACCGAAGGACAAACGAGCCGCTGAACGATGCGGCGTCCGCTGGGACATCCGTCTTCTTGCTCCGCTATGAAACAGGGCCATTTTTCTACAACAACAAAGCAGACGTTTGTCTTCATGGACTCCAGATCGCTGCATGCTCACTGAATGTCAGCTCGACTCGTGTCCTCGAGATCGACGTGCACACACACACACACACACACACACACACACACACACACACACACACACACACACACACACACACACACACACACGTATAAACAGAACGCAAGAGAGAGAAAGAACAAGAGAGGCATACAGAAACAGGGAGAAACAAAGACAGTTTTAGAGAGAGAGAGAGAAACATGGGGAGATGGACAGATAGACAGACAGACAGACAGACAAGTGTAAAGAAGGAAAAAGAGATAAAAAGAAAAGGAAATAGAGAGACATTTCGAGAGAGACGGGTTGAAAGACAGGTTGTTTTCGTGTAACAGCAACATCCCATAAACATTACATACAGTCTGTCACAGCCAGGAGGTGGATTAGTGGCAGATTAGTTTGCATTTTACTTTCCTGAAGCTACTTGGTTAACTAGCAGGAGGACGCAGCTAGCTACGTCATAGCGTAACAGTTACCATGGCAACCCATCTAATTTAATATAAGATAAGATCCCTCACTGCTGACCGACGTCGGAAAAATGCCGGTGTGGACGCAGGGTTCTACTCTGTGTGTTTCTTTGTTGTTGTTGTTGTTGTTGTTGTTGTTGTCATGGTAACCTTGAGATGAAACCGCACGCTTTCTAACATGCGTGCGAGAGTTTATATAATAAACAAGACGACTGGAAACTAGAAATCTTTGTGTGTAAACACAGTCGCTGAGTGACTGAAGTGCGTTTGATGGATGAATCGCACCAGAAACAAAACTCGTTGTGGTTAAGTGACTCGTTCTTCACACACACACACACACACACACACACACACACACACAAAGGTGTTCTTTCAGTAGTAGAATTCCTTCTCACCCACTTACTCCATCTAACACACACACACACGAGCCTGAGGATGAAAATGAGTTACAAGGGAGCCGTCTCATAGAAGAAGCAATAAAATTGTGCATACACGAGTGTCGAAGCCGCGCTGAGAGGTGTTCGGGCTCCCGGTCCTGCCGTGCCGCTCTGTCGCCGTCCTGACTTATTAGAGGAGCGAGGAAAAGGAAACGCTAGAACGTCCCCCCGGTGTGCCGTGTCGCTAACAGCCCTGAACTCTGTGCTTAATATATCTTTTATTTCTTACACTATAACACGGAGCAGAGGGACTGGAGGACGTGGAGGAAGAAGACGAAGCGATCGTACGTGCAACCAGGGCTGCGATTCTGCCCACGGATTTAAAAATAAAAAAAAAAAGCCTATGAAGTGTGTGGAGCGATTTCCACAGGCGAGTGTAGGAGAGAGTTTGAGAGTTTGAGATCACACCCTCACTCGCTCTGACACTAATGTGGTTGGTGGTTTGAATATTTCCGAAAGTGCTGCAATTTTCATCCACAAGCGTTTATACGGTACAGAATGCTGCTTCTGCTGCCATAAATAAATAAACAATAAATAAATAAATAAATAAATAAATAAATAAGGTTCTGTGGGCTGAACCAGCTTGTTGGTCAGATCAGAGGAGAATATCCAGACTGCTCGAAGCTGACAGGAAGTCTATAGCAACTAAAATAAACGCTCTAAAAGCATCTCTGGATGTGCAGCATGTCTAAAAGAAATGCTTCTGATCTGTTTTACACCACGCTACATGTTTAACGCAGCTGTATTCTGTCTCAAAGTGATCAGATTACAGATTCGAACATCTGAATCAGTCTGCAAATCGTCGGACAAACGACTCGGTTCACCGAATCGACTCATTTTCCTATTTACTCTGGAAAACTTTGCTTCGGGGGGGGGGGCACGGTGGCTTAGTGGTTAGCAAGTTCGCCTCACACCTCCAGGGTTGGGGGTTCGATTCCCGCCTCCGACTTGTGTGTGTGGAGTTTGCATGTTCTCCCCGTGCCTCGGGGGTTTCCTCCAGGTACTCCGGTTTCCTCCCCCGGTCCAAAGACATGCATGGTAGGTTGATTGACATCTCTGGAAAATTGTCCGTAGTGTGTGTGTGTGTGTGTGTGTGTGTGTGAGTGAATGAGCCTGTGATGGGTTGGCACTCCGTCCAGGGTGTATCCTGCCTCGATGCCCGATGACGCCTGAGATAGGCACAGGCTCCCCGTGACCCGAGGTAGTTCGGATAAGCGGTAGAAAATGAATGAATGAATGAATGAACTTTAATTCTTTAAAGATTCAACATGACTCCTCGACAGGACCGACTCCTTTCGTTAAGGAAGGTCTTAATTAATATGAAATTCGAAACAAAATCTGATCGAACTCTTAGTATACAATTAGTACGAACATTTCTTTGTTTTGTTTGTTTGTATTTAAATGAGCACTTCTATTCGAACCCGAGACCATGAGCTACGACAGAATGCGTTTTGTAAAACGTTTGTAACACATAAAAGTGCAGCTTTGGAGATGCAATGACCCTGAACATGGTATAAAAGGTTCCAGTACAAAGCTCGGTCAGAAACATACAGACACTTTACACCGAAAAAAACACAGTATAACACCTGAGTGCTTAAAACTGAGTATTAATTGAGTCCATGTGAGCTTTCACTCACATGTGGTCCTTGTGCCGGCAGGTCGTCATGGAGACAGCAGCTACTGGCCTTCGGACAATAACCTGATTGACAGGAGCAGCCTGAACGGTAAGCACTTAACCCCACGACCTTCCGTCATTTCCCACAATGCACTCAGAGAGTAAAAAAATGCATCTGCCACGTGATGGCTGGCTTTCTTAAGTGTTTGAGTAACTTTTAAAGTCTGACAGGAATTTTTTGCTCTTTTTCATTTATTTATTTTTTTTATTTTTATTAGAAATGTTCTGAAAAAAATCTCACCATGTTACAAGCATTTCTGGGGATGTGGTAGCTCAGTGGTTAAGGTGTTGGGCTACTGATCGGAAGGTCATGGGTTCGAACCCCAGGTCCACCAAGCTGCCACTACTGGGCCCCTGAGCAAGGCCCTTAACCCTCAGTTGCTCAGTTGTAAGTCACTCTGGATAAGGGTGTCTGCTAAATGCCGTAAATGTAAATGTAAGCACCAGTGATAAACGTGTGTGTGTTTGAACATTTGTGAGTGCAGAGAGACTGTAAAACCTGTAGCCAGAGAAGTGTACGGAAGACACCGTATAACGTGCTCTGTAGATTGTGGGCGGAGCTAAAAAGTCACCGCAAAGCACATTTCTGACAGAAGTGGATTTAAAAAAAAAAAAAGAAATCTTGTAATTGTAATTGCTCTTTGTTGAAAATGCTTTTCTGTTGCTGTGGAGGAATGATTTCACTTCTAGGACAGCTGTTATAGGTCCCCTGTGTACACACACACACACACACACACACACACACACACACACACACAGTTGTTTTTGCTTGTGTGTTGGATTAGTGGGACTCTGTGGGGAAATCTCTTAATTAAGACTGAGCAGGATAATAACAGCCTGCAGATGCACAAGAGTGTTTTGGAGTCTGTGTGTGTGTGTGTGTGTGTGTGTGTGTGTGTGTGTGTGTGTGTGTGTGTGTGTGTGTGTGTGTGTGTGTGTGTGTGTGTGTGTGCTGGCTCTTCTATGTGCATGTATTCAGCTGTTGCAGGTGTGTTTGTGGAACCTCTGACATGCAAGTGCTCTAAGCGTGTGTGTTTTTGTGTCTTTCTGGTCAGTGACATACACAGTGACACACACAGTGACACACAGTGATACACACAGTGACACACAGTGATACACACAGTGACACACAGTGATACACACAGTGACACACAGTGATACACACAGTGATACACACAGTGACACACACAGTGACACACAGTGACACACACAGTGACACACACAGTGACACACAGAGTGACACACAGAGTGACACACAGTGACACACAGTGATACACACAGTGACACACACAGTGACACACACACACACAGTGACACACAGTGACACACACAGTGACACACAGTGATACACACAGTGATACACACAGTGATACACACAGTGACACACAGTGACACACAGTGACACACAGTGACACACACAGTGACACACAGTGATACACACAGTGACACACACAGTGACACACAGTGACACACACAGTGACACACAGTGATACACACAGTGATACACACAGTGATACACACAGTGACACACAGTGACACACAGTGACACACAGTGACACACACAGTGACACACAGTGATACACACAGTAACACACACAGTGACACACAGTGACACACACAGTGACACACAGAGTGACACACAGTGACACACAGTGATACACACAGTGACACACACAGTGACACACACACACACAGTGACACACAGTGACACACAGTGATACACACAGTGATACACACAGTGACACACAGTGACACACAGTGACACACAGTGATACACACAGTGACACACACAGTGACACACACAGTGACACACACAGTGACACACACAGTGATACACACAGTGACACACAGTGACACACAGTGACACACACACACAGTGACACACACAGTGACACACACAGTGACACACACAGTGATACACACAGTGATACACACAGTGACACACACAGTGACACACAGTGACACACACAGTGACACACACAGTGACACACACACACAGTGACACACACAGTGACACACACAGTGACACACACACACAGTGACACACACAGTGACACACAGTGACACACACAGTGACACACAGTGATACACACAGTGACACACACAGTGACACACAGTGACACACAGTGACACACACAGTGACACACACAGTGACACACAGTGACACACACAGTGACACACAGTGATACACACAGTGACACACACAGTGATACACACAGTGACACACACAGTGACACACAGTGATACACACAGTGACACACAGTGACACACACAGTGACACACACAGTGACACACACAGTGACACACACACAGTGACACACACACAGTGACACACACAGTGACACACACAGTGACACACACACACAGTGACACACACACACAGTGACACACACAGTGATACACACAGTGATACACACAGTGACACACAGTGACACACACAGTGACACACACACACAGTGACACACACAGTGACACACACAGTGACACACACAGTGACACACACAGTGATACACACAGTGACACACAGTGACACACAGTGACACACACAGTGACACACACACACAGTGACACACACAGTGACACACACAGTGACACACAGTGACACACACAGTGACACACACAGTGACACACACAGTGACACACAGTGACACACACAGTGACACACACAGTGACACACACACAGTGACACACACAGTGACACACACACAGTGACACACACAGTGACACACACAGTGATACACACAGTGATACACACAGTGACACACACAGTGACACACACAGTGACACACACACAGTGACACACACACAGTGACACACACAGTGACACACACAGTGACACACACAGTGACACACACACACAGTGACACACACACACAGTGACACACACAGTGACACACACAGTGACACACACACAGTGACACACACACAGTGACACACACACACACACGGTGATAAAATGATAATTAAATAAAGAAAATGGAAGCTGAGAATTGTTCCTTCATAGTCCTTCTTTTTGTTCCCGTAAATATTACAGTCTACTAGAAACAAATCATTTGTAATGTTTTAGTTTCATGATTCGTGTCTAAATCACCTCAGATTCATCTTTACCGGTACACCAGTGTTCCAGTCCACAAGCTGAATAGAAAATGACTTTTACCTCATTTTCAATCGGTAAAAAAAAAAGAAACGAACGATTTTATCAGCCGTCGCGAGTCTGATCTAAGACCAGTTGGTTTTCAGCGTGTTTTATAGACGTGTGTTTGTTTGACGTCGCCGTTGGGAATCTTACACTGAATTTTAGTGTTGAAGAGAAATCTGAGCTGCTTTTTAGATGAACGAACACTCGGAGCGTCTCAGAGAGCAGAAACGGATATCGTGGATTTGATTTTATTGATTTTATTGGAAATTTTATGTGAAAATATTTTCCTTAGTATTCTGGAAAAAAAAAACAGAAATACTTCTGAAACACTACAAATTCTTAAAGTGCTGAGTGTCTACTTTCATACGAGCTTCATATTAACGCCGCTGCGGAGTGAGACCTGACATCGTTACCTGACATTAATTGTAATGTAAAAGAACAATAGACCTTAAACACATTCATTTTATAGAAGAGAATTTAATGCTATTAATTAATTCGTCTATAGAAGAGAAATAGACAGAAATGTTCATTCATGAAACACTTCATTCATTCATTCATTCATTCATTTACTACCGCTTATCTGAACTTCTCGGGTCACGGGGAGCCTGTGCCTATCTCAGGCGTCATCGGGCATCGAGGCAGGATACATCCTGGAGGGAGTGCCAACCCATCACAGGCACACACACACTCTCATTCACTCACACACACACACACACACTACGGACAATTTTCCAGAGATGTCAATCAACCTACCATGCATGTCTTTGGACCGGGGGAGGAAACCGGAGTACCCGGAGGAAACCCCCGAGGCACGGGGAGAGCATGCAAACTCCACACACACAAGGCGGAGCTGGGAATTGAACCCCCAACCCTGGAGGTGCGAGGCGAACATGCTAACCGCTAAGCCACCGTCCCCCCTCCCAACTACACTACATGGAAATGTTAATTACAGTTACATTATTAACTGTCCAGTGTCACCCAAATGAGGATGATGTTCTCCTCTGACTCCAGGTTCCTCTCAGGTTTCCTCCCTATTATCTTCTCAGAGCTTTTCCTCACCACCATCACCTCGGGTTTGATCATTAGGGATAGATGTTAAGAGATAAATAATAACTTCATTTTAAACTTTAAACTACATTTTTATTCTGTTTCTTTAGTTCTTTAGTGTAAAGCTGCTTTGAGACGATGCGAATGGTCAAAAGCGCTATAGAAATGCAGTGACTTGAACTATGTTCAGACCGTACGTGTCGACACGTTTTCTCTAGATCGGACGTCTGTATTCCCACGTCACGTCTGTCTCCGTTCGACTCGTGACTCATACCGTCTGCTCTAAATTGCCTCAGAGATAGAGCAAAAGAAGAATGAGAACTATATATATATATATATATATATATATATATATATATATATATATATATATATATATATATATAAATAACCATATAATGAAAAGTTAAGCGTATTCTCAGAGCGGGCGTGCCGTTGTATCAGATTTACGTTACTCCGCATTAGAATTCATAGAGTCTAGTTTGTAGATGATTGGACGTGATTGAAGTTAAGCGAAGCTGATTTTTATTGAAATGTCTCATTTAGCTGAAGGGTTTCAGAGGCGAGTGGGAGGCAGAAAACGGCAGGATATCACTCACACACTCACACACACACACACCCACACACACCCACACACACACAGACACACAGACACACAGACACACACACGGCTTACTTTGTATAAATTTCCAGAATATGGTCACATGATCGTGATGGATGCAGTAATAAAGTGAAGGGAAAAGATAGAGAATAGATCTGGATAAATTTTGATTCAGGGACATAAAGCTGAACCTGGTGACTGGATGAGGATGGAAATGAGGACGATGAGGCAGATGAGGGTTAAGAGGTCAAGGTTATACATCTATACTGGGATTTGAACTCACAAGATCTTTTCGTTCGCTTCAGGGTAGTCACAGAAATTCCCAGCACTGCCTTTTATCTAGTGCACAGGGAAAGTGTTTATCTTCCCAGACCAACATGATGGAGAGATTCAATCTGCCATGAGAAGATGAGATTTTGACTGGAATGCAGCTTGTTTTTACTCCACTTTGGGGGAAGATGTAGAGGCAGGTTAAAGCAACGTGAAGCGACGCTCACCTTCAGGAGTCAGAAACACATCCGGACGTATAGGAGGAAGAACACGACAGCCACGAGGCAGAGATAAGATAAGGACAGAAACCAAGCCAGAATAATCAAACCGATTCAAAAGGGAATCGAGACCCAGAAGAACGTAGAAACTCAGAACTGGCTACAGAACCAGAACACACACACACACACACACACACACACACAAACACAAACACTCTCACACACAGGAAGTGAAGGTGTCCATCTCTCACCTTACACTCGCGCTCCTCTGTAAGCAGAAATGAAGAAATGGATGTGGGGGAGAGAAAGAGGTTAACGACTCGGTGTGAAAGTGAGGACAATGTGGCAATGTTTCTCTGCTGCCATGGCGATGCCCTTAGATTTGGCACAACATGAAGCTATTGTCCTCCAGGCTGTGTTTTAGCGCCATCGTGCCAACCGCAGGTGCCATACGACAATAAGGGGCGGCCAGACGAGGAAAGAGGGAGCTTATTAGTTCCGACTCTCTAAGCAGGAACAGGTGTTATGAGAGAGAGAGAGAGAGAGAGAGAGAGAGAGAGAGAGAGAGAGAGAGAGCGGCTGGCATGGTTCTCTACACACTCCATACTCACTCCTATTCCACCCTGTCAGCTACACCTTCCAGAATAAAGTTTAAAAAAAAAGAAAGAAAGAAAATTGTTCCCTATTGTTCTATTACACAGTTCCTCGTCACGTTCCTAGATCTCCACATCATCGCTGAAGTGCCTTTTCTCCGTGTGTTTCAGAGCCTCCCATCGGTCAGATGCGGCCTCCGCACGGCAGCGTGACTCCGCAGAAGAACAGCAACCTGCTGGTGGTCATCGTGGTGTCCGTGGGCGCCGTCACCGTCGTCGTGGTGGTCATCGTGGCTCTCATTTGCACTCGACGTTCTTCCGCACAACAACGGAAGTGAGTCTAAACTGTCTGTCTTTTTTCACAGGTTTCCGCGTGACGTTTTAGGGCCGATAACTTCACATGTACCCGGCGTTATTTTAGTATTGTGGATGTTAAATAAAACACACACCAACCTGGTCAGAATGCTAGTGTTATCACAGAAGGCTTGATAATCCAGAAGTTATGCTAGTTTGAATTGTCTGGACAGTAGATCGGCGTATTTGTACTGAGTCTGTACTGAATTTAGCTCGTATTGGCTATGTCTTCTACATCTCTACTAGCTTTCTAGCTAGCTACCAAATAACTAGCTCACATTTATCACAGGTAGAAACTTGACTTTAGATTTGAAGCTAAAAAGTCTGACGTTAAAATAGTCACGTTACGTTAAATTACAGCTTTTAAAAAAACAGATTTTATTCCTTTGTGCTTCCGACTTTAAAGTTTTAAAACTCAAGGCTAAAACTGAGAGACAAGCGGTCATGCTAGCACTCACATCTGAGTGATCTGAAAACTTTCTGTAAAGCTGCAGCAGACAAACGCAAAGTCTGTTAAACGGTTTTATCTACCCTTCGAAGCTAGCGTCAAATCTACAGTATGTGTACGCTTAGGTACCGTTAGCTCGGTGCTAACGTGATATTGAAAGAAATCCCATTTTTCCGAAGTGACAGCCTCCTCGCTTGTGTTCGTCATCTGGGATTATTATCTTAGCCGCGGGCCGATCTGACGGCTGCTGACAGGACTAACGCACCCGAGGGCTGAGTCATTATTGTAGCCGCAGCTCTAACGAGAGCAGTTGAACTGCACTGTTACAAAATTGTAGCCTGTGCTGACAAGCAAGTGTCTAGTGGATATGCTAACACCTAAATGAGGGAATGTGGCCTTCAACAGAGAAGCTTGTAAGTCAGTTTAATTGATACAAAATTGTGTGTGTGTGTGTGTGTGTGTGTGTGTGTGTGTGTGTGTGTGTGTGTGTGTGTGTGTGTGTGTGTGTAGAAAACGGGCCACACACAGCGCTGGGAAAAGGAAAGGAAGTCAGAAAGACCTGCGACCTCCTGATCTGTGGATCCACCACGAGGAGATGGAGCTGAAGAACATAGAGAAGCCGTCCAGCTCCGCCCCGTCCGGCCGAGAATCGCCGATCCAGAGCTGCCAAGAGATCGCCCCTGTCAGCCACAGCCAATCAGAGAGCCAGATGGGCAGCAAGAGCAGCCACTCAGGTAACACTCCGGGTTTTTACGTCCTGCTTTTAACAGCGGTGCCGAAACGAAAGCGAATAAACACAAAAAAAGTTCTGTTTCGAGAGAAATGACAGCTGACATCTTACCCTCTGTGTGTCACTCGTTACCTTGCAAAAGCAAAAACAGGGATTTCAGATTTTGTATTATTTTTAACATCAGGTGTTCTCTAGCTGAGTAATGCATCTGTACACGACAGCTCGTGTATCTCTGAATCGTCATTCTGCTGGCTGGAAGCGAGGCCGAGAACACCGCAGACATGTCGGTGTGACCTGAAGTGAAGACCAGTGTGCACTTTTAAAGGTGCTCTTCTATCCGGTCAGTTAAAAGGGAAGCACTGATAGACACTTAGCACCTGAAAATAAAATGGCCACGACGACCGGACAGTTCCAGTGTGAAAGTAACAAAAGACTTAAGCCCTATTCGGACGGGATTAGTTTTACGTGGGGACGTGGAGTAACGCAATTTTACCTCAGGACATCTGTAATATGAATTGGACAATTCGCACGGGACAAGACAACACTGACGTTGTCCGTAATGATTACCGAGATGACACAATCAGACGGGACTAAAATCACAGAGAAGCTCTGGTAATAATTACTTTACCCCCACGTCGCCACATAGAACTAATCCCGTCCGAATAGGGCTTTAGTGTTTGAAATAGGACTTTTAACTCAAAGAGTCGAGAGCAGTGCTGAGGTAAGCGGTTAGTGATGTGTTCCATGTCTTTATTTCTACTCCATTTGCGCATTTGTGTTTATTTAACCCATGACCCAAAATCAAGCTACCTGAACTGATGATTTATGGTAACGGCATGAAGTTATTTCACTGTTCTTTGCTTAAATGTCTTGGGTGAACTGCTCGGAAACTCACAGACCCGGGTGAGCTGTTTATTTCTGCTCGTGTAGGCGGCACAGACATGGCAACGTTCACCTCACAATCAGCTGATAATCTCTGCTCTTCAGGTGGTGATGCAGATGAAGCCTCCAGCGGGATTTCTACGCTAGACCGCTCGCTGGCTGCACGCAGAGCCACTCGCTCAAAGATGATGATCCCTATGGACTCACAACCCAGCAATACACGTGAGTAAATAACGCCAGAGCTCTGCTTGAATCATTTACAGCCTGTTCAGTGTAAGTGAACCTGAACCCAGTGTGTTCTGAAGTAAGGAAGTGTGGCCTAAGTCTGTTAGTCCAGGTGGAATCTAAGGAGTATGGAAGCATCAGTACAAGCGAAGAAGGCGTGGCCTATGTCTGTGTTAATCTAAGACAAAAGGAGGTGTGGCCTGTAAATCTTTTAGTCCAAGCGAAAGGTGGTGTGGCCTTTGTGTCTATTAGTCAGAGCAAAGAAGGTGTGGCCACTGAATTTGTTAGTCCAAGCAAAAGGAGGTGTGGCCTCTGAATCTGTTAGTCCAAGCAAAAGGAGGTGTGGCCTCTGAATCTGTTAGTCTAAGCGAAAGAAGGCGTGGCCTTTGTGTCTTTTAGTCCAAGCAAAAGGAGGTGTGGCCTTTGTGTCTGTTAGTCCAAGCAAAAGGAGGTGTGGTCTCTGAATCTGTTAGTCCAAGCAAAAGGAGGTGTGGCCTCTGAATCTGTTAGTCCAAGCGAAAGAAGGTGTGGTCTCTGAATCTGTTAGTCCAAGCAAAAGGAGGTGTGGCCTACAGGTAAAAGAAGACATAGCCTGTGTTTCTATTAGGACAAGCGAAAGGAGGTGTGGCCTCTGAATCTGTTGGTCCATGTGAAAGGAGGTGTGGCCTCTGAATCTGTTAGTCTAAGCGAAAGAAGGCGTGGCCTCTGTGTCTGAAAGTCCAAGCGAAAGAAGGCGTGGCCTCTGAATCTGGTAGTTCAAATAAAAGGAGGTGTGGCCTAAGGTGAAAGAAGACGTAGTTTGTGTTTATATTAATCCAAGCAAAAGAATTTGTGGCTTTTGTGTTTGTTAGTCTAAGGCAAAAGGAAGTGTGGCCTACTGTATGTATCAAAATGAAGGTGTGGCCTTTATTTCTATTGGTCCTAAAATAAGGAGGTGTGGCCTCTGTGTATGTTGGTTCACATTATACCTAATGAAAAAAGGGTGTCTTTTGTGTCCATCAATCCCAGTGAAGGAGGTGTAGTCTGTGTATCTGTTAGTCTTAGTGAAGGAGGCGTGGCCTCTGTCTTTTAATCCAAGAGAAGGAGGCGTGGCCTTTGTATTGCTGCATTACACAGAAAGAGCTTTGTATTAGTAATTGCATCATATTAAATCAGCGTTTATTTTAAATGCACAGATTATTCCTCGGATTATTAATGTACGGAAGCGGACACACCCTCGTGTATCACTCCCTCAGGCTTGTGTTTAACAGTGAATATAAATCATCTCTCTTCGGTTTGCTGTGACGCTCAGACACACCGCTATGGCAGAACAACTCTCTGGCTAACTTTCTCACCATAATAACACTTTTATCGATGAACCTCATCAGTCAGTGGCAACCTCGACAGGACGGTGGACCTCCTCTGCCACAGCAGGGAAAACAACGACACACACACTCACTCACACACAAACACACCACACACACAGTAATCCAACAGCAGATCGATCAAAATCAGACAGCAGATGCATTTTAACACACTGGCTTGCTCTCTGGAATGGAAAGAGAAGCAGAAAGAGCAATAAGACTTGATAAGTGTGTAATGAATTGCTCCCTGCAGACCCGAGTGCTGCGTGACAGCGTGGACTGAAGCCAGGCCAGTGTTTCATTTGGTTAAGCTTCTTAACTGCCCAACTTTCAGGAGAGTTTAGCAGCAATAGTGCTGTTCTTGGACTTTATTCACTTTGATTTGTTTACCGTTTGGCTTTCTGGACTTCAGTCCCTCGCTTTAGGAGACGGTTTGTTTTTAGCGGTTGTGGAGCGCTCACTTCTGCTTTGAAAAAAAAATATATAAAGTTGCGAATTTTCTTCATTCATTCATTTTCTACCGCTTATCAGAACTACCTCGGGTCACGGGGAGCCTGTGCCTATCTCAGGCGTCATCGGGCATCGAGGCAGGATGCACCCTGAACGGAGTGCCAACCCATCACAGGGCACACACACACTCTCATTCACTCACACACTACGGACAATTTTCCAGAGATGCCAATCAACCTATCATGCATGTCTTTGGACCGGGGGAGGAAACCGGAGTACCCGGAGGAAACCCCCGAGGCACGGGGAGAACATGCAAACTCCACACACACAAGGTGGAGGCGGGAATCGAACCCCCAACCCTGGAGGTGTGAGGCGGACGTGCTAACCACTAAGCCACCGTGCCCCCAGGTTGCGAATTTGAATGTTTAATTATTTAAATGAGAGATTTTAAACCTTTATCATTTTATTTATTTAGCTCGTCCGGCGTTCCCCTTCCATCCAAAACATTTCATCGAAAATATTTCTTTATTTTTATTGATTGATTTATTTTTATTTGTTCGATATGTTTATTTATTATACAATTTTTACTCTTTCCTCTTTTTTTTCTCCTGTTACTAATAACCTATTTATAAGTTTGCCTACTCGATATTAAGAAGACCGATAAAATGAATGAACCCCGATTACAAGATCACAAGATAATTACGGATGTCGTCGTATTTTTCGAGCGGGATTCAGACGACAGTCTCGCTCTTATTTCTGTACTAATGTAACGTTTACTGTTATTATAAAACAAAGTACAAATGATTGTACCTCAAAGGAAAATCGCCATATTTAAATAGATAGATAGATAGATAGATAGATAGATAGATAGATAGATAGATAGATAGATAGATAGATAGATAGATAGATAGACTCAGACACGAGTAAAAATCAACAGAGAAATTTTTTGTTTTTCAGTTTTTTTTCCACTATTAATATAATATTTGCCTGAGATACTGAAGCACTAACACTAAATACCGAACTTACGACGTTTTAATTTTGTTGTCGTTGTCTTTCGATATTACCTTTTATTAAACTTTTATAATTTGCAATCCAAACTTTTTCCTAATTCACCCTGGAGTCTCTGAGCTGATGCGAGTTCGTGGCACACAAACCTCTGCTTTCTGTCCTGAGCGCCGAGTAACATCGCGCTCGGCGTCGGTTTGAAGACGTGGTGACATCGTCTCCCATCAGAGTCTCCACGTCTTTGACCCGAATCTAATGTTAATCAGATTTCGGAAGACTACTTTGTCTTCGATCCACACATTCGCATAATAAGATGAAGTCTCAGATCATCACAGAGGCAGCACATGAGAGCAGATGGATTGATCTGTTATAAAGCTATTGGTAGTCAAAGGCTGATTCTGAGCCACGGGAATGATTCGGTATTATTTACGATAACATCGGGGGGGAAATGAAGTTTTTCTGTGCCTCTGGGTTATCGGGGCATAAAATAATTGGCATCTGCACTGAACAGGTCAGTGGAGAAGGTGCGGTGAATATGAGCATGTGTGTAAAACACACACACACACACACACACACACATACACACACTCACAAATATAAAAGGATGCTTCCTTTGAGTTGTGAGCTTGGTAGATATAAAGAATTTAAAAAGGCTCTCAGGTCTCAAGCAGTTTAAGAGATAGTGATCTCATCACGCTTAGCGTTTCACACACCTCTGGCTTTCAGCTCAAGGTCACTGACAGAGGAAATGCTAACAGTGGAGCGCTTACCTCTCTGACCAGAACACACACTCGGTTTCTGTAGTTACAGTAGGTGCTTGCTGGGATTTTGACAATTTTCCAGAGATGCCAATCAACCTACCATGCATGTCTTTGGACCGGGGGAGGAAACCGGAGTACCCGGAGGAAACCCCCGAGGCACAGGGAGAACATGCAAACTCCACACACACAAGGCGGAGGCGGGAATCGAACCCCCAACCCTGGAGGTGTGAGGCGAACGTGCTAACCACTAAGCCACCGTGCCCCCCTTGAAGTAGAGCTTTAAATGGCATTTGATTCACCAATTAGAATCAGAATTTAAAGCTCACGATAATTGAAAACTTATGATGACACAATCAGCTCAATACTCAACAAGCTTATGACTCGAGCTTCATGTCTTATGACTCGCAACTCGACTCGAACTTAAGATTTTGAATGTACCAACTCAGATTTTAAAACAACTCGGAAACTTAGGATTTGATTCGCTTAGGATTTTTTAGGTTTTTAATCAATTGTCTTAAAGCATTTG
>NC_062543.1:2755392-2807892 GCF_022655615.1 Tachysurus fulvidraco | reverse complement strand
CTCCTTACACTCTTATTCTCTCCCTCTCTCTCTCTCCCTCTCTCTCTCTCTCTTTCTCTCTCTCTATTTACATTCTCTCATTCTATCTCTCTCTCTTTCTCTCTCGCTCTGTCTCTCTATGTCTCTCTCTTTCTCTCTTTCTCCTTACACTCTCTCATTCTCTCTCATTCTCTCTCTCTCTGTCTCCTGCCTTCAACCTCCAGATAAGGATAATGTTTTGTTAGCGTTATGTTACCTGAATGAGCTGTTACCATAGAAACGCATAGTCATCGCAGACGCGTGAGCCGATCCGAGATCCGTCACGTTACGGAAAACACCTCCTACGTCTCTGATTTATGGAGCATGCACATGGTGTAAACGACTCCGCTGATGCTTTGTGTCTTCTCCTGCAGGTGTATGAGCAGGACGACCTGAGCGAACAGATGGCCAGTCTAGAAGGACTGATGAAGCAGCTGAACGCCATCACCGGCTCTGCATTTTAACGTCGGCGACCACCCGGCGGAAGCTGCGATCTAGCTGAGGGAGCAGAGGCACGTCACGCACCGAGCCACGCACCTGTGACTTTACAGACTCTCTGATGTCTCGTGTCCCTCCGCCTCCGTCTGGCCTTTTATTCCACTCACGCGTTCATCAGCAAAAACCCTGCGATGAGACAACAAAAAAAAGGGAAAAAAATAAAATCACATGCGAGACACACGTAAAAGGGAGCGGGTTTATAAAACGGAGCCGGGTTTCGATCCGAGCCTCCTACCGACGATTCTTTCACCCGTGTTTTTTCTTTATTTTCTTGGGTTTTTCGCTCACACCGCAGCTTTGGCAGATATAAACAAGCTGGAGACGAGAAGACTGGGTCGAGAAAACGACACACGTTTTTTTCTGCTCTGTCGTTCCGTCTTTCCAAAAACTTTTCCGAAACACAAGGATCGTGACTTAAATACAGTTTTGTGACGAGTCGAGTCGGTGGATCGGGAAATAAACAATCCATTCCATTGCAAATATACCTCCATTTCCTGACCAGTAGTTTGACCTACTATGACTGTGTTATAATGCACAACTCACACACACACACACACACACACACACACACACACACACACACACACACACACACACACACAACGAAGTCATCAGCAGCCAAAAACTTCGAGATGCTACAGCAGCCATGTTTTTTTTTTCTTCTCGTCTTCTAAGGACGGAGAGGTGGGACGTCGCAGCCGGAAAGCTGTGAGATAAACGAACGGCGTGAACGAGCAATTCCACTTCCACCCGGGCTGTTTTTTTTTTTTTTTCAGCTTTCCACGTCTACGGCGGTCTTGTAGATGAAAGACCCTGTCACATAAACCGGTGTCAACAGCAGAACACGCTGCTGCGTCAACACGCACCGGGGTTTACTTTTCCGTTCCTTTTTTTTTTCTGCCCATTTGTGCTTTGTCTAATCTTTTTTTAATATATATCTCTCTCTCACACACACACACACACACACGCACACACACATATACACGAGTCTGAGACAAATATTTGGATGTGCCTCTATTTTTTTCCCTTTATTTATTGATGCAGTCTGGATGCATCAGTGCATTTATTGTTTGGATTTTTTTTTTTTTGAATTGCACTTGCGCAAACCTGCCAGATAGACAATAATCATTCGCAGGGCAAAAAAAAATAAAAACACTACTAGAAGAAGAAGATGATGAAGAAGAAGAAGAACACCCTTGTCCTGCCGTTCCTTCTGCCCCCCCGAAGAAGGCGCCTACATTGGATATTTTTCTTGTACGCTGTACATGTGTAAACTTTACCACGGACAAAATCATGACGCTGTAGCAAGACAAGAAAATCTGCAGTTTTTTTTTGTATTGTACAGTTCCATAGAGCAACTGAAGGGAGATTTGCTAGTTAGGTGGGTTTTAGGGGTATTTTTCAGCGCGGGATGGAGTTAGCGGTCGCGGGGGGAGGGCCGGTCCGGGTGTTAGGGGGGAGGGGAGGGGAGGGTTTTAATCAGGAAATTTAATATATCGTTTAGAGTATTCCTCACTAATTTATCAGTCGAGATGGTGTCCATTTTATTCGGAATTATTTCTCCGGGTTTAAAAAACGAACAAAAACAGGAAGTACTTGGTATAACTTTCACCAGACAGGAGTCGAGTTTGCGTTAGTGTCTGTTCAGCAATGAAGGACCAGAGTCGCCTCAATCTGTATTCATTTTGTTTTTCTTCCCTAAATTAGTTTTAGTCCAGACTTATTTATATTTCCAGTATAAGTATATATTTAATCATAGCAGCGATCCGTCCGAGGAAACGCTGTCGTTTTGCATAACGGATGTTTCTAACGCTAGTTTTTTTAAGCTAGAAGTTAATTCCCTCGATTCGGACTTTTTCTGATGACTAAATTGACCTCACTAAAATCCCACACCGATTCTAACATTTCTAACCAAACCCCAGAACTGTGACAGACCTTTTTTATATACTGAAGCGAAAGCGATATCCTATACGTATTTTTCCATCCTTCTTAAATTGTCCGATTTTAGCGTTGTTAACCAAACTAGAGTAGACATTGAAAGGTTCGAGTGTACATTTTGTTGCTATTTGAACGAGGGGAGAACGTCGCACACCACCACGAGTGTGAAACACGTCCCCTTTGGCCATTTCTACCCACCACGTTGTATACAATTGCTGGTTTTGTAATGCACTGTAGAACAGTCTAATGGTCCTTTTTTATATAGAAACGTTATTTCAATTGTGCATTCTTTTGGTTTGATAAATAAAGTTTTTGATAATAAAAAAAAAGTCACTTCTTTCACTGGTATTTGATTGATGTCTGTCTGGATTTCATCCGTTATGTACTTTATAATTATATGGGAAACTCATCGTCATGGTAACAATCTGCGAAATTAATCTAACTCTATGTTCCCACACACACACACACGACAAAATGACTGGAGATCCTGTTCGCTGAGAACTTTTGACTCCCGGCGACTTTATGTGGGCGTGGCCATATCAGTGACAGGACAAGGAATCCTGATTTGGATCGCTAGTTGCTCCACCCACTGATAAACATTGTTACTATGGCAACAAGCAGTAGGATACGAATGCCAACCGTAAACGCAATCATATTAGCAATAATGAGGTGGATGTTTCAAGTGAGAAAAACAAACACGAGGAATACGATGACATTTATGACGTTGGCTGAAACGTTTCATTGATATTTGTTCTGTAAAATTCGCTTTAGCATTGTGATGCCATGTGTCCATCAGCACGGCGTGTCCTAACCGAAGATGGCTGCTGTGCAGAGTTTCAGCATGATGAGCATTTGATAATTAGCTCAGAAACTGGATCAGGTGTTTCTGCGCAATTGGGAGTTTTTTCCCTCTCTTCAATAAAGAAGAGCACGTTGGCTTAGGCTCGGCCCCTCACCCTGTGACGTGTACCTGAGGCAAGAGAGCAGATGCTGCGTAAATGGGTATGATTAATGGGGTAGCAGTCTGGCATATGCTGCGCCAGACGCCTCGGCGTAGCCGCCAGGAGAGCCGCCAGTAATAGAGCTGCGTCCTGAAGCTCCTCAGCAGGTGAGCTCCATTAAAATATGGCACCATCCATCAATAACCCAGTGAAGAGCTTGAAAGCCGAGTGAAAACTTCAAACGTCAAACGCATTTCAAACTCGTGTGTGTAGAACCGATGACAAGGCAAGTGGGTGAATTTTTACTGAGAAGATCTGATGTGGAAAGGAAGCGATGGCCGTTCAGCATCAGGGCAAAACTAAACAAGTGAGAAGTGGAAGACGGTGGAGCTTGAATTTTTTTCCCCGAGAACGAAGGTCGAGAGTTTAAAGATCGCGAACGTGCCGCAGCCGTCTGGGTCAGGAGTTCGTCAGCTCCTCTGAGTGTACATAGCGTGAGCATTAGTCTGGAAACGTCTCACAGTAGAGGAAGCATGTGTTAGCTTTCACCCTCACTGCTCGGTAGCCACGTCCCAATTTTTATTTTATATACATTACGAATTAACGACTGACCTGGAGATCGCATGAGAATGATCAGAGCATGTGAATGGTGATAGGTTCAGGATAACACACACAGCAGGAAGTTCTGCCTCCTTCAGTGACACGTGGTTTGCAACTTAAAAAAAAATATTCCTTTAGACCTACTACTGTAGATTCCCATAAAAACAGCCAGCAATGCAGGAGGACAGTTAGAGAAGTACTTCCTGTCTCTCGCATCAGACCTGCTAGTCAGCTCAGAAGAAAGCTTCATCATTCATTCATCAGATTCATTCTCATTACCAAAGCATTCTCAAATCCTCCTATTTAAACCAGTCGAATACAGATGACCTGAAAACGTAATGTCTCCCCTGCTCGGTGGCGGAGGAATAAAAACGTCATTTTTAAGAAGCGCTGTTGCTTGCGGTCTGTGTGGACCTTCCAGAGTCTCCAAATAAAGCATAATCAGCTACATTGTGCAGCTGCTGTAAACATGTCCAAAACACTGAGAGACAGAACAACTGTCCGGTGTCCATTTAGCCAATTTCTGCCTTTGCCAATTTGTCGCTTTTTGTGTTAACGCACTGAAAGCCACTGTGCCACAGAGCTTTCAGCTGTCCAGGCTGTGTGTGTGTCTGTCTGTCTGTCTGTCTAAATCGTCTCATGTGTCTTCCATACCATAGAATTCAATCTGAACAAACAGTATCTCTGGAAACTGGTGCGATTCTGACACGGAATGAAAAATTCACATTGTGGAAACAAACCAGTTCCTTTTTTAAAAAACGACGTCATTAAATACTCTACACCGTCATTGCAACAGCAGTATATTAGCGTAGTTAAAACAGCTAACGACGACGACGACGTGTTCCTACTACTGACGGTTTAACCCTTTGTACCAGGACGATTTAATATTTTCAATTAGCGTCAAGAAATAATCGATTTTATCTCAAAGGGATCAGGACTCTGCTAGTTTTCAGTGTGTTTTAGACGCGTGTTTGTCCCTCTGTCGATAAGCCTACGCAGAATTTTAGGGGTCGGAGATTAATTTCGAGCTGCTTTTTCGATGAACACACGCTTGCAGCGTCTCGAAGAGCAGAAATGGGTTCGATATCAACATTTACTCTGAAGATACGAACGTTTGTGTGGAAATATCTGCACGTTTTTTTTGTTTTCATGGAACTTTTCTATGAATAGATCATCTCTAATATTGTAGAGAGAAACAACAAATATTTAAAGTCCTGAGTGTTTACTTTTATATGAGCTTCATATTGTCACGGATTGACACAGGCGAATGCGGATCCATGTGCAGTTAATCCTTTTTTAATAATCACAAAACAAGAAACGTGTAACAAACAAGCAGGCAAAACAGATCAGAACACTGAGCAGGACAGGAAACAGGAACGGACAGGAAACAGGAACGCACAGGAAACAGGAACGGACAGGAAACAGGAACGGACAGGAAACAGGAACGGACAGGAAACAGGAACGGACAGGAAACAGGAACGGACAGGAAACAGGAACGGACATGACCCGACAGCACAGCACATACTAACAAAACGCAACGACTCACAACCGGGAAGTGAACAAAACAGAGTACATATAGTGAACGAGAACCAATCACAAGACGGAGACAGACAAGGACATAAGCCCTATTCGGACGGGATTAGTTCTACGTGGGGACGTGGAGTATTGCAATTTTACCTCAGGACGGCTGTAATATTAATTGGCCAATTCGCACGGGACAATACATCTCAGTAAAACTAGCAGAAGTGGGAGGGGTAACTCGCTTTACACACCACAGTAACCTCCTTGTCGTCATGTGCGTATGACGTCGCTTCCTGTTATCACGTGCGCAAACAGACAACATGGCGCCTCCATGCTTGAAAAACGCGCCAAAAACTACTTTTAAACAGGAAATGACGGAATTTTACCGTACATATTTACAGCGGGTCTATTCGGACGGGATCGGTATTACCTGAGGTCATTTTTCCGGACCTTTTTACAGAAGGTAAAAGTCGCCGTAATCTTTACTGACGTTGTCCGTAATGATTACCGAGATGGCACATTCGGACGGGACTAAGATCACGAGAAGCTCTGGTAATAATTCCTTTACCCCCACGTCGCCACGTAGAACTAATCCCGTCTGAATAGGGCTTAAGACGAAACACCTGGGGAAGAGATTGAATGCAATTAAATGTCTGTGGTAACAAATAGGTGGGCGGGGTCAACAATTTTAACATCAGGGAATGACAGCAGACAGACACAAGGGAAAATACAGACAGACTCGTTACACATATTAACACCACCGTGGAGTGAGACACGAGGAAGACGTTCAATCGTCGACGCCGACACAAGAATCTTATGTAATGCTATAATGTTTGGGTTTTCCATCTATTTTGAGATAACCGCTTAAAATGACAACGTTCTAACAAACCTGACAAAAGAAATCCTGAAGTTTATCAGAATATAATATATATGTAATATAAATAACACGATACTGTACAAACTATACAAGACAATGCAGACGATGAGATACGATATAAACAGAATGAGTATTAAATATGAATATAGAATATGAGCGATCAGTAACGTACATAAAGTGTGAGAGTGCAAATAACAATATTGTGCAATATTATGCTTTTTGTACAATATACAGCAGCAGTAATGTGTAATATAAGATGATGTAATGACTGACAGTCCTGATAATGCAGTACTTATAGATAAGAAGCAGTGAATATAATTATGGTGAGTTGTTAATCAGGGTGATTGTCTGGGGAAAGAAACTGTTCCTGTGTCTGGCAAAGTTCTGTAGCGCCTGAGAGAAGGGAGGAGCTGAAAGAGGTTGTGTCCAGGGTGCGAAAGGGTCAGTGGTGATTTTTTCTGCCTGGTTTCTGGTTGTATCGTACAAGTACTAGGGGTTGTGGCAATTATTTTTTCTGCTGTTTTTACTGTGCGTTGCAGTCTGTTTCTGTCCTGTTTTGTTGCTGCACAAACCAGATGGTGATGGATGTGTACAGGACAGACTAACACTATAATTATTATTATAACACTAACCCCAGCCTGGGGGGCACGGTGGCTTAGTGGATAGCACGTTTGCTTCACACCTCCAGGGTCGGGGGTTCGATTCCCACCTCCGCCTTGTGTGTGTGGAGTTTGCATGTTCTCCCCGTGCCTCGGGGGTTTCCTCCGGGTACTCCGGTTTCCTCCCCTGGTCCAAAGACATGCATGGTAGGTTGATTGGCATCTCTGGAAAATTGTCCGTAGTGTGTGTGTGTGTGTGTGAGAGTGAATGAGAGTGTGTGTGTGTGTGCCCTGTGATGGGTTGGCACTCCGTCCAGGGTGTATCCTGCCTCGATGCCCGATGACGCCTGAGATGTGACCCGAGGTAGTTCGGATAATCGGTAGAAAATGAATGAATGACTGAATAACCCCAGCCTTCAAGCTTCTTCATTGTAAAGGTGATGGAGCAAATTCTGACAAATTTACAGAAATCAGACTGGATCGCTTTTCAGCAGCAGGTTAATGTCTAGATTATTATTCTCAAGTATCTGAGAACAAGGCAGAGAAACACAAGGCTGTTCACACAGAACTCAAAGCTGTACATTGTAAAGAGATTGAAAGAGAACACAATCCGAGTAGCGCGTAATCGAAATTTCAATCTGAAAGGAATACGGAGTAACGACTCAGGACTGAAAGCTAAATTACCAACAGAAAGATGTTTGTGGTTGAAATCTAGTTTTGAAAGTTTTTGTGGAAGGTAATGAGTCTTTAAAGCAACTTGTCAGATTGAGAAATGAGAAACAGGCCTCGCCGAACGGCCCGAGACATGACGAGACGCTGAACGCTGCAGTTTTCAGTAGAGTAAACAAATCTGTAAACAACTTACCTTCGGCAGATTTTATTACTTCTGTCTGTCTGCCTGGCTGTTGTGGGCATGTTTACAATGAAAGCCAGAAAAGGTTGTTAATAATGACACTATAGAAGAAGCAGATTTAGGGAACTGAAGCAAACTTTTAGTCATAAGCAACTGCAAGAAAGTGTACAAAAAAATAACAAATCTACAGAATCCCAAAGACATCTATTTAATGAATATCATCACTCTCACTCATTTTCTACCGCTTATCCGAACTACTCGGGTCACGGGGAGCCTGTGCCTATCTCAGGCGTCATCGGGCATCGAGGCAGGATACACCCTGGATGGAGTGCCAACCCATCACAGGGCACACACACACTCTCATTCACACACACACTACGGAAAATTTCCCAGAGATGCCAATCAACCTACCATGCATGTCTTTGGACCGGGGGAGGAAACCGGAGTACCCGGAGGAAACCCCCGAGGCACGGGGAGAACATGCAAACTCCACACACACAAGGCGGAGGCGTGAATCGAACCCCCAACCCTGGAGGTGTGAGGCGAACGTGCTAACCACTAAGCCACCGTGCCCCCCCGTATTTAATGAATATGTTCCAAATATATTATAATATTAGGTACACTGTTTAAATGGGTGCGATAATTTTAGCCATTTATCAAAGCCGCGGCACTTCAGAACTTAGCCATTATGGTTTACGTTATAATAATTACATCCGGTGAGAGCGTTTTTTAATTTATAGACCTATTTTTAATCGAGGCTTATATGAAGACAATAGTTCTATCACAACTAGAATATAATAGAATACATCATTGTAAGAACTTTAATAGCTTCTGCTCCCTGGTTATGCTTCATGAAGCCCTGAGGTCACCGGACTTCACTTTGAGAACCGCAGCGTCGCATCCAGAGCCTCATACAGTAAAACTGCACACTAAGCACAAACTCCCACACAAACCGCTCCTCTTCACACAAAGCCGTTCCTGTCGGTACTTCACTTTGGATCAACGTGTTCCTAATGAGCTCATTTAGGACTCTCAGTGGAGGACTAAACAAACAAGTTATAAGTAGCCTCACATCGCTCATGCCGCTGGTCGTGTCACTGGATTTGTGCAGCATCCAGCAGTATATTCAGCATAAAGCACCAGACTATTATATATCTGTACAGTTATTTAGAAAAAAAAAATGTATTCAGGGTAAAGGACAGAAATGGAAATGAATCTCGATATGCTATATATGATACCGGATAGTACAAAGTGACAATCATTGATGGGAAGAAAGAGAGCGATGACCGAATGTTCCGAATGATAAGAACTACCTTTATAACAGACATAGAAGTCTAGAAGCCATAGAACAGGGGAGCATAGAAGCCTTTATTATCGCCACATATACATTACAGCACAGTAGAATTCTTTTCTTCACATACCCCAACTGAGGAGGTTGGGGTCAGAGTGCAGGGGCAGCTATGATACAGTGCCCCTGGAGCAGGGAGGGTTGAGGGCCTTGCTCAAGGGCCCAGCAGTGGCAGCTTGGCTGTGCTGGGCCTTGAACCCAGATCCTATGATCAACAACCCAGAGCCTTAACCAGTTGAGCCACAACTGCCCCTGACTGTGTGTGTTAGGCATTTTTTTATTTTTTTATTTTTTTGGTTCTTAATATTTACTTATCTAAAGCTAGCCATAATTAATTAGCATTTCCAATCGTAAAGATCAGCTTTATGTTTTTTCAGATATTTAATAGTTTCCTGGGTAAAAACTCTTGAACTGAACACGTGCCTTCACACCATTTTATTTCCTTTTCTAATCAACACATCTCTTTTGGCTGAGCTAATTACCTTCATGCATATTTCACCAGGTCACCATGTGTTATCTGCAAAACAAGAATTAGAGTGCGGTACACTTCCGAACCTCCGCCGCTCTGTCAGAGCCCGGGCCGCCGAGTTAACGGCTGGAAACGCTGTGTTAATCAGACAGCACATAAAACCGCAGTCCTGCGAGGCCGATGTTAATGAAGAGGAAGCCCTCGGGTGAGCTTTAATCCGAGGAGTAACGATAAACAGCTCTTACACACTTCACCTGACTGCTTCCGTCCCCATGGATACCGACTTCCGATCACCGCTTTCATCGTTTGAATTCCGCTTTAAACAGACCTCAGAGTATTATGGGATGTTGGCTACTCGGTGGCTATAAATCTGCAGACGGGTGAGACATTTTTTTTTTTTAAAAAAGGGTAAGATGTTAGACCACCGGAATGTATGTACAAAAGTATAAAAATTCTCTAGCCTGTGTAGCTAGTCTGTGATCTGGTGAGCTGCTTTGAGGCTAAATAGCGTACGGTAATGCGTGTGATTGGATAAACCACAACAAAGGATCTGCTCCAGTCACACGCTAAGCATCCGCTTAGAAACACGCTTAGAGTCGCTGAATTACAGCCATGTGTGTATCGTCACCGCTACATAAAGCGCTCTGTTCGGTCTGCCTAACTACTTCGCTGGGTGTGTGTCCAGATGGCGGTCCTCCATTCAGCCAGAGGTTTTTATGTGCTGTTGTGTTTTCAGACACACCGCTCGCTAGTCTCAAGAAAGCAAACGAATACGAATGTGACCGAGCCAAAAGCCTTCAGATATCAATCTCAGGTCAAGACTGAGATTTTGGCTTTTCTAAGCAAGTCTAAAGCTATGTTCGGAATGATAAGAACTACCTTTATATCCAGACATTGTACCAGCTCCGATCGTCTTCCGTGCAATGAAGATTTTGGACCTCCACTGAGATGAGGCTGACTCTATGAAAATCCTGAGACATCTACAGATCTACCAGCTCCAGTTGGACTCTGATACCAAGAGGAGATCTGAACTCCATGTGATCTTTACACCAATTCAACACTTGTTTGACTGTATATTTGTAATCTCACCCCCAGTGTCACCCGTATGAGGATGAGTTTCCCCTTTGAGTCCGGTTCCTCTCAAGGTTTCTTCCTTACCAATTTAAGGGAGTTTTTCCTTGCCACTGCTGCCTGAGTCACCTCAGACTTGCTCATTGGGGATAAATACTTACATACATACATACACACATACATACATACACACATACATACATACATACATACACACTGTGAACTATATATCTTAATTTTTTACTATACTAATTCTTTTTTCTCCTTATGTTTAACTTCTGTTCTATGTTTATGTTCTGTAAAGCTCCTTTGAGACGAAGCCCATTGTAAAAAGCGCTATACAAATAAACTTGAATTGAATTGATTTGAATTGAATTGAATTGAATAACAGACTTATAATAAAACTAAACTAGTTCCCATGATCGATGAAATATCTCCGGATTTTGTCTGAGATCATCACGTCTTCGTCTCCTTCCTTTCGCACCTTCGACCCTTCCGTCTTATATAAATAGACCCCTAATTGTTATCCGTATCGTTATTCCTGCTTATTATTCTGAACGGCATCTCGTTTGTGTCTTTAGATTCGTCGTAAGAATACGAAGTAGCTGTAATTTTCTGCGCTGACATTTCCGAGCGTACGCAAATGACACGTACATGAAAACGCGGTTAGATAAAACAAGAGAGAAAGCACATAAAAGATCGTTGATCGGTGGGAGTTTCGTAGAAAAGCCTGAAGGACAGAACTGACATTTACAAGAATTACCATTTCTTCATATGGTACATGTTTAAAATAAGTGCAATACAACGAAAAGACAACAAAAGGTTAAGACCGAGACGAACTTTATGTTTACAATAAAGGCAGATTTAAATGTTACGTGTGAAGCAGGCATTTTATATTTTGCTGTCGAAACTACAAGACGGACGACTGCAGAGATGAATATTTAATACATATTCTAATCGGCTAAGTTTAGCTAATCCCATCGTCGAGTTTGAAGCTCCTGCCAAGGTTGAGGTGTCATTCGGTGCGACTGTTTCCCTGCTCTCCCAAAAAGCTCTAATGGATGAATACATTTGAATTTGGCTCGGAGGTGTTTTTTATATTACAGTACACCGTGTCCTGCTTATCTGATGAAACTCTCCAATTATAAAAGTTACAGCAGATACAGTAAGCTCATTGCTGTGGATTGTATTTATATGTTTTGGCAACGCAAACCTCTTAGAAATTGAAATTATGTATCGCTGACATTCCGTTATGTCCTGAGATTTAATCGAACTAATAGGAGCTTTAATTAAAAATAAATAAATAAATAAATAAACAAGGTATATACAGCTGCTTTTAGCATTTTTAAAATTTCTTTAAAAAAACAAACTTCAGAGTCAGATAACAATCCATCATTAGTTTGAGGTCCGCTGTTTAGATGATATTAGTGTGTTACATAAGGGATTTATAAAGTAAAGTGACAACTTGCAGGCCTTCCAAAGCTGCGGCTAATGTTAAAGATCTACATTAATAACTCAGGGCTGTCAAGTGTCACGCATTGAGAGTGACAGTCACGCATTTCGGTCTTTTGTCACGCTCTCTCGCCACACATCGTTAGTTTTTCTTTCTCACGCAGAAAACTTTTTTGACTATTTATCATATATTTAATAAGCCGCAACCCCCAAAATGTGTCAGTCTGCACCGCTGTCTCTATGAAACCGGGCAGGAAACAAGCGCGTCTCCCCAGGAGCTCTTAGTCGAGCCTGACACTTATCAGCCAATCAAAAAAAAGAGGCTACACAACAGCCAATCAGAAAATAGCACTATTGTATCTGGGTAAGATTTAACGCAACAACCAATTAAAAAAAAATAAAAAAATTCATTAGCGAGGGTATTTTTCGATGGTCGGTTTGAACAAAACCTCAAAACGAAACAGCTTGTCTCTGGACGGGACATTGTCCTCAATCGTGTCCCTAAAAATGTCTGTTTTAAATGGGAGCAACATTACAAATGATAAAGGAGTCCAAAAAGGTAACAAACACTTACAATAAACACCACCAGTCATAATCTCTCTCTCTCTCTCTCTCTCTCTCTCTCTCTCTCTCTCTCTCTCTCTCACACACACACACACACACACACACAAAAACACACAAACACAAAAAATATATGGAAATTAAAGAAATACTTTGTATTTGGTTAAATTGCGGTCAGTGATCCTTACCAAACGCAACAATGATTTTTATTGTTTGCAGGGGTGGGGGTGGGGTGTGGGGGTGGCGTAGATGTCACGCTTGCCTGTCTTCAAAACATCAGAGCCCTGATAAGTACTCAATAATTACATCATTGATGAACATTTAGACTGTCTGTCTGTCTGTCTGTCTGTCAGTCTGTCTGTCTGTCTGTCTGTCTGTCTGTCTGTCTGTCTGTCTGTATGTCTGTCTGTCTGTCTGACTGTATGTCTGTCTGTCTGTCTGTCTGTCTGTCTGACTGTATGTCTGTCTGTCTGTCTGTCTGTCTGTATGTCTGTCTGTCTGTCTGTCTGTCTGTATGTCTGTCTGTCTGTATGTCTGTCTGTCTGTCTGTCTGTCTGACTGTATGTCTGTCTGTCTGTATGTCTGTCTGTCTGTCTGTCTGTCTGTCTGTCTGGGTAAATTGATCCATCAGTGTTTTACTAACACTCAGAAGCTTTTCCATCAGGATCTTCTTTGTGATTTTGCGACAGCCGGTTGGAGGATGTTCACTTGTTACAGCTGTTTCACTGCTTCTCCATCACATGGTCACAGCTGTCTCACTCAGGGCCACCATTTAGTGTTAACATCACGCTAACGTTCAGTTCTCCTGCAACATCCACTTACTACTGATAGAGCTGTCTGTCTATCTGTCTGTCTGTCTGTCTGTCTGTCTGTCTGTCTGTCTGTCTGTATATCTGTCTATCTGTCTGTCTGTATATCTGTCTGTCTGTCTGTCTGTCTGTATATCTGTCTGTCTGTCTGTCTGTCTGTCTGTCTGTCTGTCTGTCTGTATGTCTGTCTGTATGTCTGTCTGTCTGTCTGTATGTCTGTCTGTCTGTCTGTCTGTATGTCTGTCTGTCTGTCTGTATGTCTGTCTGTATGTCTGTCTGTCTGTCTGTCTGTATGTCTGTCTGTCTGTCTGTCTGTCTGTCTGTCTGTCTGTCTGTCTGTCTGTCTGTCTGTCTGTCTGTCTGTCTGTCTGTATGTCTGTCTGTCTGTCTGTCTGTATGTCTGTCTCTCTCTGTCTCTCTTTCTAACTCAAAATCACAAAATCCTTCCAGTCCACTGAAATCCCACAATGCACTTCCATGCTCATGTTCCTTTACTGGTACTTTTACATTACAATAATTCACTAATATGCATCTTTCTCTGTGTTGCGAGACTTTTTATATCCAAACACTAAAAAAAACACAAAACTGACGATTAGTTTGTCAAAAAATTTTGTCAAAATTATTACCTCAAAATGAGTAAACAGAAAGTTCAACATTGACATCAGAGCGATTTTATAAAGACATATCAGGATAAAATATTTCTCTGATGTCTGAGGTGGGCATTTATTATTTAATTTGTGGTTCTGGGGTCAAACTGAGATAACTGAGAGAAGTTATTAGGAAAAGGCTATTTATTTATTTTGTTTGTTTAGTTATTCTTTACAGATAATTGCTGATTGGTCAGGACACAGTAACAGGGTGATTAATCATGATAAAGAAAGAAAACATGAAAATGAGCAACAAAAGCTAGAATTCCTGATTGGCTGCGGGGTTCTGACGGAGATCTGCAGAGAGCGTAATCCGAGTATTCCGATCTGGAGATGAAACACGGTCTGGATTCTCCACCTGCTGAGAGCTTTATATGACTGAAGCATGATGAGCGGAGGCTAGCTAGTTATCCAGAACCTTAGCATGTACAGAACTTTTACTTACAGAACTGACAGAGCTTTTTCTTACAGAGCTCCACAGGTATAGAACAGCCTTCCAGTTAGTGTTTGGGACTCAGACACAGTCTCATTGTTTAAGTCCAGGCTGAAAACACATTTGATTAGATTCGTTTTTTTATGAATAGCTTTTCTTACGTAAAGGAGCAGATCTGGAGGGTTCGTGGGCATAAAGTGTTTGCTGAACACGGATGTTTGGATGCTGTCACCTTAACGCCCTCACAAGTCCCTCAGGTTTGATGACTGTGGAGTAATGGGACAGTGATAGATGGATGAATGGATGGATGGATGAATAGATGGATAGATGACTGTATAGATAAATAAGTAAGTTTGTAAAGAGAAGAAAAGATGGACTAATGTATAAATAAATGGGTGGATAAATATAAGGCGGATTAAATCCGCCCTCACAAGTCCCTCAGGTTTGATGACTGTGGAGTAATGGGACAATAGATGTGTGAATGGATGGATGGATGGATGGATGGATGGATGGATGGATGGATGGATGGATGGGTGGGTGGATGGGTGTGTGGGTGGATTGATGGATGGATGCATGGATGGATGGATAAATGTTGATGGATGGGTGGATTGATGGATGGATGGGAGGATGGATGGATGGATGGATGGATGGATGGATGGATGGGTGGGTGGGTGGATTGATGGATGGATGGATAAATGTGGATGGGTGGGTGGATTGATGGATGGATGGGTGGATGGATGGATGGATGGATGGATGGATGGATGGATGGATGGATGGATGGATGGATGGGTGGATGGATGGATGGATGGATGGATGGATGGATAAATGTTGATGGATGGGTGGATTGATGGATGTATGGGTGGATGGATGGATGGATGGATGGATGGGTGGATGGATGGATGGATGGATGGATGGATGGGTGGGTGGATGGATGGATGGGTGGGTGGGTGGGTGGGTGGATTGATGGATGGATGGATAAATGTGGATGGGTGGGTGGATTGATGGAGGGATGGGTGGGTGGATTGATGGAGGGATGGGCGGGTGGGTGGGTGGGTGGGTGGGTTGGATGGATGGGTGGGTTGGATGGATGGGTGGATGGATGGATGGGTGGGTGGGTGGATGGATGGATGGATGGATGGATGGATGGATGGATGGATGGATGGATGGATGGATGGATGGATGGGTGGATGGATAAATGTGGATGGGTGGGTGGATTGATGGATGAATGGGATGGGTGGGCGGTTTGGATGGATGGATGGGTGGGTGGATGGATGGATGGATGGATGGATGGATGGATGGATTACAACTACACCCCTGAAGTTCATATCTTCTATCAAACACTACATCCTTATATAGTGTTCTAACAGAACTATTTACTCCCCATTACCTCCAGTTACTCCGACACGCTGCACAGAGATTAGTAGGTTTTATTTTTTATAAACAAAAGAACTTAAAAGACAATGAAACTGAATCCGACATTATGACACATCAGAGTGAGGAATCTGATCCAGGCTGAGATTTCATATCTAGAGGATTAGCATCACATGCATGACCAAGCAGGTCAGGATTAAACTCAGCACGCTCTCTCCACACTCCTTCTCTATTCTCCTGCAGTAACTACTCCATCATTTTTATGGATCAATGGATTACCAGCTTTTTAAAAATAAGTTCGAACGGATTCCGTAATTGTGGAAGCGACTTGAACTAAATCAAGAAATGACACACGTCATTTTTACAAAGAGCGAGTCCTGGCAAATTACAAAATGCTGTGGTTCTGATTAATAACCGTTCACAGATAGATTGTAAAAAAGGATAACAGGTATAAAAAAAAAAATTTAAAAAAAGGTGTGCGGTGTCACCATGGCGACCAAATAAACGCGGCTAATAAAAGTTGTTTCACACTCGATCTGACGTCGCTGATTTTCACAAAGTACAGCCTTTTTTAAAAACGTCCGTCTTGGCTAAATCTCCTGCTCGGCATTCCGCTCAGGAAACGTCGTGACACTCGAGACAAGTTTCTGTCTCGAAGGGCTTTGGGTTTCAGATTTTCCTGCTATGATCCGGTGCTGAAAATAAAGGTTAATGAATTCAAATTAGCTCGAAGCCAAGTGCATGTGTGAGTACTCTAATAAAACAAAAAAGCCATCATATCTTCCCGGCTTGATTAAAGTCAAATCTATTCGTCGTTTCCACTCGTCGTGTTTCCACACACACCTCGAGATCCCTCTGCGTTAGGACCGCCGCTAAACGAATCTGTCAAGAAGTTGGCTGAGAAACAGCGGTCTGGAGCTGAACAGCGCTGACAGGAAGCCTGACTCGGGCAGCCAGGTAATGATTCCAGATGGCTGAATCAATGAGGAAGAACAAGGGGAAGAGAAGAATTATGGAGTTATCAGTTATAGACATGTGGACAGTTTAACCCAGTGACTCCAAATCCAGTGTAGTTTAATCTGGACATAAAATGTCGCTTTGGCGAGTAAAACCTACAGTGATGTTTATAAAAAAAAAAAAAAAAGGAAACTATAGTGAACTATTAAGTCTATAAACCTGGAAAATGTCATCTGGGGTTAATCTTTTGTGGTATTTACTCATCATAGCTGGATTGCTGATAAGGAACATATACAAGATTAGTGTGTAGATTAGTACTTAGTACTCGTGGTCAGTGCTACTCAGCTACGACTGGACCGTCTCGCATGCACTGAGTCAGTGGTCTGTTATAGTGTAGTGTTATATTAAATGGATCTTTATCCATCTCTTTGTGATCACAAAGCATCACAAGTGCTGAGGGAGGCTGAATTATACTTGCTATTAAATTGTGTAGGTCAGATGGCTGTCACAAATATTCCGCGATGTCTTGAACACCTTCAAATACGAACTCTAAGAATCTGTTCGGTGTAAAACCGACATAAACCGTGGTGATGTGGCACATTGTGGCACTGTCTGCAAGTGACTGAACAAACAATCATACACACACATCATTATACACACACTCATCATCCTGCATATATCATCATACACACAAGTCATCATACACACAAGTCATCATACACACAAGTCATCATACACACAAGTCATCATACACACAAGTCATCATACACACACGTCATCATACACACACTTCATCATACACACAAGTCATCATACACACAAGTCATAATACACACAAGTCATCATACACACAAGTCATCATACACACACTCATCATCCTGCATATATCATCATACACACACGTCATCATACACACACGTCATCATACACACAAGTCATCATACACACAAGTCATCATACACACACGTCATCATACACACACGTCATCATACACACACGTCATCATACACACAAGTCATCATACACACAAGTCATCATACACACAAGTCATCATACACACAAGTCATCATACACACAAGCCATCATACACACAAGTCATCATGCACACGTCATGATACACACAAGTCATCATACACACACGCCATCATACACACTCATCATCATACACATACACCATAATACACACACGTCATCATACACACACGTCATCATGCACACGTCATCATACACACGTCATCATACACACACATCATCATACACACACTTCATTATACACACACTTCATTATACACACTCATCATCCTGCACATGTCATCATATACACATACATCATCATACACACACACATCATCATACACACAAGTCATCATGCACACGTCATGATACACACAAGTCATCATGCACACACGCCATCATACACACTCATCATCATACACATACACCATAATACACACAAGTCATCATACACACACGTCATCATACACACACGTCATCATACACACAAGCCATCATACACACAAGTCATCATGCACACGTCATGATACACACAAGTCATCATACACACACGCCATCATACACACTCATCATCATACACATACACCATAATACACACACGTCATCATACACACACGTCATCATGCACACAAGTCATCATACACACAAGTCATCATACACACAAGTCATCATACACACAAGTCATCATACACACACGTCATCACACGTCATCATTTTCTAAATAATGTGTTTACATACACTTTAGCAGCCATGGAAATTACCAGGCAAATATCCAGCGTATTAAAGGCAACCCCGTCATAATCCTGATCGGATAAGCATGTTAGCGTTTACACTTCTTTTCATTAATTTTGCTTTCCACTTACGGAAAAAAGCAGCTTTTACCGGAAGCTATGAGACGCTGCTGTGTTTAATTCCAGGTGAGTCAGGAACCTTAAACGATCCCCTCAGTCATAAATGTCAGAGTAATAAAACACGTCCAGTAAAGAGAGACGCTGAGCAAACACTTCTACACTACACACTCCTATAGCCACGTGTGTGTCTGTACGTATGTGTGTGTGTCTGTGTGTGTGTTTGTGAAATAAGGAGAGACAGGGTGAACAATTATCCTCGGTTTAGTTTGCATCATGTTGCTTCTCTGTAGTTTTGCTGTGTAAGAACAGATGTGAGGCAACAGGACTATATTTAGGATCTTCACTGTGAGGCAGACACACACACACACACACACACACACACACACACACTGAGCTTGGTTCTCGGTTCATTTACAGGTCCTGTGAGTGCAAACTGTTCTCTCTGTTAGTCATTATGATTCTCATAAACATGTTTGCTCGGAGCAACAACCGCCTCAGGGTGCAAGTATTTGGTCATATTAACCTGCAAATTATTCATCACTTCCACGCTTGCTCACAAGAGAGACTGGAAATCGTGTGTGTGCGTGTGTGTGTGTGTGTGTGTGTGTGTGTGTGTGTGTGTTGCCCCTGGTTCCTTCTCCATACTGTTATACTTCCACGCTTGCTCACAAGAGAGACTGGAAATCGTGTGTGTGCGTGTGTGTGTGTGTGTGTGTGTGTGTGTGTGTGTGTGTGTGTGTGTGTGTGTGTGTGTGTGTGTGTGTGTGTGTGTGTGTGTGTGTGTTGCCCCTGGTTCCTTCTCCATACTGTTATACTTCCACGCTCGCTCACAAGAGAGACTGGAAATCGTGTGTGTGCGTGTGTGTGTGTGTGTGTGTGTGTGTGTGTGTGTGTTGCCCCTGGTTCCTTCTCCATACTGTTATACTTCCACGCTCACTCACAAGAGAGACTGGAAATCGTGTTTGTGTGTGTGTGTGTGTGTGTGTGTGTGTGTGTGTGTGTGTGTGTGTGTGTGTGTGTGTGTGTGTGTGTGTGTGTGTGTGTGTTGCCCATGGTTTCTTCTCCATACTGTTACTCCACAGTTAATTAGGGATCTCCAAGGCAATGCAGGACAGAGCGCTGAGCAAAGCCAAGGACAGTCACACACACACACACTCTCACACACACACACACACACACACACACACACACACACACACACACACACACACACACACACACACACACACACACACACACACACACAGACAGATATCCAGAACTGAGAGAGGGACACACTCTATAATTAAGATAGTCTTTTCTCAGGCTTGTGCTGCCGTCTGGATTTTCTCTAGATAACAAGTAGACAAACATTTCAGGCAAAATGACTTTCGAAAAAAGATCCGGATGCCAAAAAACCGACCCTTTATCTGCTGCAGGCTGTGTGGACACGTACAGGTGACATAAAGCACAGAGCTGGTTCTCTCACGGCTGCAGATAAAACCTGCTTGTGTTTAGCTTATTAACGAGAATCTCCTCACTGTATAGTTAGTTATCTGGAAGGAAAAGCATCAAAAAATATTTCACACCAGCATTTTCCTGTGGACAAAATTATGCCTTCTGGCTTTAATCAAACCTTTGGCTTCACTTTCAAAGCTCACGCTCTGTTTCAAAAGGGGCAAAAAGTCTTTCTTACAAAAAAAACTATTCTACCAGGAGGTTACAAAACACCACAACTCTACCAGGAGGTTATAAAACACCACAACTCTGCCAGGAGGTTATAAAACACCACAACTCTGCCAGGAGGTTATAAAACACCACAACTCTGCCAGGAGGTTACAAAACACCACAACTCTGCCAGGAGGTTATAAAACACCACAACTCTGCCAGGAGGTTATAAAACACCACAACTCTGCCAGGAGGTTACAAAACACCACAACTCTGCCAGGAGGTTATAAAACACCACAACTCTACCATGAGGTTATAAAACACCACAACTCTACCATGAGGTTATAAATACCACAACTCGGCCAGGAGGTTATAAAACACCACAACTCTACCAGGAGGTTATAAATACCACAACTCTGCCAGGAGGTTATAAAACACCACAACTCTACCAGGAGGTTATAAATACCACAACTCTGCCAGGAGGTTATAAAACACCACAACTCTACCAGGAGGTTATAAAACACCACAACTCTGCCAGGAGGTTATAAAACACCACAACTCTACCAGGAGGTTATAAAACACCACAACTCTGCCAGGAGGTTATAAAACACCACAACTCTGCCAGGAGGTTATAAAACACCACAACTCTGCCAGGAGGTTATAAAACACCACAACTCTACCATGAGGTTATAAAACACCACAACTCTACCATGAGGTTATAAAACACCACAACTCTACCAGGAGGTTATAAAACACCACAACTCTGCCAGGAGGTTATAAAACACCACAACTCTACCATGAGGTTATAAAACACCACAACTCTACCATGAGGTTATAAAACACCACAACTCTACCAGGAGGTTATAAAACACCACAACTCTGCCAGGAGGTTACAAAACACCACAACTCTGCCAGGAGGTTATAAAACACCACAACTCTACCAGGAGGTTATAAAACACCACAACTCTGCCAGGAGGTTACAAAACACCACAACTCTGCCAGGAGGTTATAAAACACCACAACTCTACCAGGAGGTTATAAAACACCACAACTCTACCATGAGGTTATAAAACACCACAACTCTGCCAGGAGGTTATAAAACACCACAACTCTACCATGAGGTTATAAAACACCACAACTCTGTTAGGAGGTTATAAAACACCACACCTCTACCATGAGGTTATAAAACACCACAACTCTACCATGAGGTTATAAAACACCACAACTCTACCATGAGGTTATAAAACACCACAACTCTGCCAGGAGGTTATAAAACACCACAACTCTAGGAGAAAAAATGAGGAGTTTTTGTTTGGTTGGTTCGTGGGTTGCTTGGTTTGTAGTGGTGTTTTTTTTTTTTTTTAGTAGTGATCATCTCACTCTAAGAAAATTGAACCATTTTGAAAGCTGGGGCCTGAATTGAAAATCTTTAAAGGTCTCTAACCTCTTTAGAAGACATTACAGGAAGAGTCTGTGGCTCTGGGTTTAAAATTACTGGCACCCTGAAGTCAGCGTTCTGAAGCGAAAACACACACACACACAAATATATATATATATTTACAAATTGTATATGTATAAAGTATTGAGATGTGTTATTAGCAGTTGGCTGAACACACCATTACATCCTTAGTTCTGCTAGTCCAATAAATGAAAAGCCATTTTCCAAAAAAAATAAAAAAAATAAAAAATAAAATAATAATAATAATAATAATAATAATAATAATAATAATAATAATAATAATAATAATAATAATTGCTTATGGCTTTGTTGGAGTACCAGGATGTTTAAATTAATTAATTAATTAATCGAGGGGGGAAAAAACTGGATGTCATAGTAAATCTGCAAAAGTCCCATTTCCTTTGTTCTTTAAAAGCAATCCAGTCCTCTGGTTGCGGCCCTTTCCTTCTCCGCCCTACAGCAATAGAGCTACATTCACAGCTGACTACCTCCAACTGACTTAATTCATCTGGAAACGTGTTGCAAGCACATTAATACCTCTGTTCAGTACGCTTTAGAAGGACATTTTTCATCTGCATAATCAACTGTAGAATAAGTCGGCTTGGTGCGTTCTTCCGGGCATTTTTTTCACCCCTCCATCGTTTTGTCTCTGTCTTGCAGAAAAGCATTAATAGATTAATTTCCTGTTGTCGCCAGACGATTGGGTTATCTCTTGATTAATGTTTCCGGACTAAATTAAACCTGGTTCTCGGCGCTTCACCGTAAAACCAATAAACCAAAGGTCTTTCAAAAAATCAAGACGCTTGAAAACGCTGGGCCCGGGTAGCGATGATTAGTGTTGCAAGCGTGTGACCAATTGTGAAATCAGACGCGATGCGGTTCAAAGTGGCTATGGCGAAAGGCGTTCTCATTCCCAGCGAGTCTGGCAGAGTAAAAGCCGAATCAATCACGGCTGCACCGCAGTCAGGGACTGGCTCTATTTTGGACTCATTAATTAAGAAGGATCAATCAATAGTGTCTCTTGTTCTTCGCTGTTCTACAAAAGAAAGCCGAACCGCCGTCTCTCTCTGCGACGCCACTCTCTGATTCGAGTGTTGTTCAGAGAGAGGACCTATTAAAGGTTGATTTATTTGAGCCTCCGTGTGGCATTTTGGGTAAACCGGGAGTGTTGATCTCCAATGTGGGCCTCCCTCTCATTAAAATGATGGACAGCGGTTCTCAGGCTCGAGAGCTAGATAAGTCTTCGGACAATTATTTTTGAGCTCAGAGTAATGGTCCGATGCTGCGAGGCAGTTCACTAATTTTATTCGTAAGTCACGAGTCTCGGCCTGTCTGAGAGCTTTGATGGATTTTCTGTTGTGTTTTTTTTTTCTGACACGAGCGCATTTTCGTCAAAAGGGGGAAATTTAGGATCGTTACCTAACTGGGTGATGAGTAATGCCGAGACGTTATAATAAAGCAGACCAATTAAAGAGATCAGAGCAGAGCCGCTCCGTGGCTCCGTGTGAGTTCGAACACACTCATGAAAATAATAGAAAAGAAACTCCACACTAGGTTGCGGTGTTCCTCACGCTGTCACATGCACCCAGTGGTTTAATTAAGAGCAGCTATTTTCACAGATAGGTTAATTAAATGTAATGAGGCTACTGATGGCTTTTTTGTTCATTTTCAGAAAGAACCATGGACTCTCATCACCTCATCAGAGTGAATTAACACAACTTTTTGATTCCTCAAGAACGCCTACAGCCCCCGAATGAAATCCGGAGCTCACTCGTGTGGTACGCCAGCTTGAGCCATGGCTTGGGGGCTCATTAGAGGGTCTTGTGTACTGTCGCTTGTATCGACTTTCCAGCCTTCAACTAATTCATTCATTCTCTGTGTCAGGAATATCAGAAACGACCTGACCAAGCGAGGGACATGGGATCTGAAGCGTTTGTTGTAAATATTCTCAAAACCACCAAAGTCTCAGTAAATACTGACACTTTCATTTGAAGGTGAATCCCATTGACCTCAATACTCCAGATCAGTGGTTATTTATTAGTTATTTGAATCCACAGTCATACTGGATTCCTCATAAACGCCCACCACAATAAAAACCAATGCTCATTCCTGCAGTACCCCAGTTCCAGGAGTAGCTTAGGGGCTCATTATAGTTCTGGAGATTTAAACTAACAACGGATCTCGTGAGCTGTCGCTTGGGTTGAACTTCCAGACCTCAAGACCTGAAACAATAATAATAATAATAAATGACTTTATATTCAGATAATAAATTGATTCTTGGTGTGCTTCAGGATCAGGAAGTTCACAAACACCAGGACAAAACAATAGCTAAAGGAACGAGTGTAATATTTCCCAAACCAAGCCGATTTCCGATCACAGGTGGAACATTCTCGGACAACGTGTTAAGGTGACAATTGTTGTGGACCTCAATCAGCAATCGAATTGTACTTCATGATGCATGAAGGTTTTTATAAACCAGCACAGACTCTCATGGCATCACGATCATGTGGAAATATTCCTGAAAATGCTTGAATAAAATCAACGACTCGTCGAGTCCAATTTGCCGTCTCCCAAATGACAGGTGATTTTTTTTTTTTTCCCTGAGATGCTTAAGAGTAGGCATAAGCAAAAAAGATTAATGAAGAACATAAAATGCGCCGCAGCGAGTGATGATTGTCATTTGTCACTGCAGATGCGTTGATAGTCGAAGGCTTGTTTTGGAAACGTGACCATACATCAGGCGTCACATCGGACAGTTTGGAAATTGCTCATGAATCACAAGGCACACCTCCGAGTCACGGCTTCCCCCGACGATCGATACCCTCAACTCCCAACACCCGCTTCATATATTTTGGAAATAAATGATCAATTCTGGTGATATGATTCACGTATTAATGAATTAAGAACCGTCTAAAAGATTACATTCCCTTTATAATCAGGAACGATGTTAAAAAAAATAAAGTAAAAAGATTTTCAGCATCACTTGATCACTAGTTTTTTTTTCAACTAAATGACTCATATCACTAAGAAGAGTCACTCTGGGCTTCATTTGGAGATTAAAGAGTTTTATTCCTGTTATACCACAGCAATTACAGACGCTTTTTTTTTATCGTTTTGTAGTTACAATGAACTTTAGAAACAAGTTCCTGTTAAGACTGAACGAAGAGTCGTTAACTCACCAGCTTCTCTTTTCTTTCTTTTTCTCCTTCAGTTAATAAGACAAAACGAAGCATCGTTCGTGCTACAGATTACTCATACTGGACACTTCTTCCAGAAATGCTAAACAAACAAGTCCCTGTGATCCGTTCGTTTCAATAAAAACAAACAGAATAATATAAACCTGCGATCTGCAGCGGCGCCATAAACACCACTGTTCCGCCTTTCTGACCAATCAGATTTAAGCGTCGCGCTGTAAAGTCCTTGAGGATATAAGAATTAGCCTGTGAGAAGCTGATCAAAGTCATCTTAAGCTCAGGTCATTAAAGGTCATTTGTTTGAAGACTTAATCTTTAACAATTGTACTCGTTTTGAGACGGTGAATGAAAGCGAAGGGTTGTTTTTTTTTTGTTTTTTTTTTCAATTCGAAATCAATACGTCTAAATTCTCCTCGCAAAATTCCTCAGCCATTTGTTCTTCTTTACTGTTAATTACTTCCTCTCAGTCTCCCTGGAAACAGAGCGATCTCCCTCCTGACTTCCATTTGGCCCCGAAAAGGAGACGAGTGTGCAATCCAAATGATCCATGGCCATGTTAAAGAGGCCACAAAAGAGCTCGATACACGGCCCTTCCTGACCCCGAGTCCCCTCCTCCCTCCTCCCTCCTCCCTCCTCCATGAGCGATTGCCTTCCCTGCCGCAGCCGCTGCTGGTCAATTTGATGAGAATAAAAGTAAAATGGGGAAAGAAAAAAAAAAAAAAAAAGCATTCCCTGCCTCCATGCCAGACCAGGCCAATGATGGTCCTTGATTTATACGAGCAGGAAGCTCATTTAGGCGCATGGCAGGATGCTTTATGGTGGCTTCTGAGCACTATTGTAAAAGTGTAGAGGGCAAACAAGAAGGTGGGATGAGATACAGCATACGGAAGAGTGTTCTGGCCAGAACCGTCATCTTGAAAGCCTTCACAACAAGATATAAGCGATACATCAGTGTTTGAAGATGATCTTCCCACAGACCACAGAGCACGAGATACACGGGTATAGAAATAGTGCCCCGGGGGCAGTTCAAGCCTCTAATGAAACATCCTGTCATTAGAGTGCAGATTAAAGTGCACTTTTAATCACTGGGCTTTAATTATGTACGAAGGGATGCGGCTGCATGTTAAAGGTCGTACGTACGGGAGATACCATAACCGAGCCTGCTTAAGAGTTTAAAAAACATATCGAGGAAACATGGGTTATTGATTCAAGCCATTCCTTAAGAAACGAGGTCATTTTTTTTACAAGGTTTCGATGTTGACAAGGCTTAGAGGTTTGAGATTTGAAGCAGAGAATTAGCAAACACACAACATTCCAGTGCCTCTAGGATTTTGTGGAGTTTTTTTCCCTGAACATTGGACCCATTTTAAAAAACTGGCCACAAAAGCTCCTCCTTTGGCAGTTTGCGTTATTTTGTGTTCCTGCGTTTGTAAAACATGTAATCCTTTAAAATATAGTTGTTTCTTCTTCCCATGATTCATTCATTCATTTTCTACCACTTATCCGAACTTCTCGGGTCACGGGGAGCCTGTGCCTATCTCAGGCGTCATTGGGCATCGAGGCAGGATACACCCTGGACGGAGTGCCAACCCATCACAGGGCACACACACACACTCTCATTCACTCACACACTCACACACTACGGACAATTTTCCAGAGATGCCAATCAACCTACCATGCATGTCTTTGGACCGGGGGAGGAAACCGGAGTACCCGGAGGAAACCCCCGAGGCACAGGGAGAACATGCAAACTCCACACACACAAGGCGGAGGCAGGAATCGAACCCCCAACCCTGGAGGTATGAGGTGAACGTGCTAACCACTAAGCCTTCTTCCCATGATCAGCAGGAAATTTGGATTATGCCACTTCCTGTTGAAGATCTCGACCTCACACCTGACCTTCACATGCGGGCACAATAAGTATACAATTTTTATGAATCGTAATGATTATGATTTGATCATTATAGTGAGCCAGGACAGATAAAATGATGTAGTGCTATAGATATTGTAGGCTTTATTAATATTTTATGCTACACAGATGAAACATGCATATAGGATGTTATAAAGCTTTACCACCATTACTTGTGTGTTTTGTCTTATTCCTAAGTGTCTATAAATCATCTCATTCATTCATTCATTCATTCATGTTACTCATTAATATTCATTAGATCAGAAATTATTTATTAGCTTCCAAATAGCCTTTTCAACGAAGGGGAAAGTATTATACGTGTCAATATAATCAAACGTCTCGAGCTTTTGTAACATAAAAATGCTGAAACGTTCGGTTTAGTTTCATAAAATCATGAAATCTCTTAAATGGTTGGTATCGTATACCCACCCGTGTTTTTAGCGATATATTTAAAGCTAAAACTAGTTAAGAAAATGAAGAAAAATAAATAAAAACAAGGGGAAAAAACAAACACACGCCATCCTGAGATTATGGAAAGTTTTGAATCTAGGGAAAAGTTTGTTTGACTCTTTAACAAATTTCTCTCAACTCTCAACACTAACTGCAGAGCTTCGTCCCAAACCGCGTGTTACTGCACTAAACATTGTGCAAAAAACAGGAAGTTTAAGAACCGGAACAGCATGATATATATATAATGGACTGTATTTTAATCAGCCACCATCTGCCAACCACAACGAAGTATTCAAATAGCTCCTACGATATGTTTTAATTTCAGCTAATCGAAACGAAGCATTTCGATTCCTCTCTGCATGCCTACTGTAATAAAGCACGTAAATGACTCAAACCTGTTAGAGTACCCAGCCTGAACATACGTTTATTTAAGTTCATTTATTTATCAAGATTTTATATATACACACAAAAATATCTGTTTTTTTATCGATGCACCACAAAGGTGTACAAACTTTTGCACTCAGCTTGCTAAATGACTCAAATAAGGAACATGCTATTTTTAGACTGATTTGGCTGTAGTACCGGTCTGTTGTCAGCCTGCATCACACACACACACACACACACACACACACACACACACACACACACACACACACACACACACACACACAAAGCTGTAGATGAAATCTGAGTCACCGCCTGCAAAAGAATAGACGCATTAACTAAGCAGATTTAATTAGGATTCCTGTTTTGTTGTTGTTGTTTTTAGGAATCAGCTAAAACACATTATGTTTGTTGATGTTGATGGATATGTTTCTGTTTGAGATCTGTAGGTAATAAAATGAACTGGTAAAGTGTTCCAGTCATCACAGGGCTGTGAAGTGTCATGCATTGAGAGTGACAGTCTCGCATTTCGGTCTTTTCTCACGCTCTCTCGCCACACATCGTATTTGTCACGCTAAAAAAACTTTTTGACTTTTTATCATATATTTAATAAGCCGCAACCCCCAAAATGTATCAGTCCGCATCGCTGTCTCTATGGAACCGGGCAGGAAACAAGCGCGTCTCCCCTGGAGTTCTTAGTCGAGCCTGACACTTATCAGCCAATCAAAAAAAAAAGAGGCTACACAACAGCCAATCAGAAAATAGCACTATTGTATCTGGGTAAGATTTAACACAACAACCAATGAAAACAAAACAAATTCATTAGCGAGGGTATTTTTTGATGGTCGGTTTGAACAAAACCTCAACACGAAACAGCTCGTCTCTGGACGGGACATTGTCCTCAATCGTGTCCCTAAAAATGTCTGGGCTTGTGCTGAACTGTTTTACATGGGAGCAACATTACACATGATAAAGGCAACAAACACTTACAATAAACACTATCAGTCATAATCTCTCACACACACACACACACACACACACACACACACACACACAAATTAATAAATGGAAATTAAACAATACTTTGTATTCAGTATTTTCTTTCTAGTTGTAAGATGAAGGTAACCATGCTTCTATATTAGTTGGGGGGAAAAGGACCTGGAGACGCTAATCTCTGCGCTAAAGTCCTGACTGGTAACCGTTTGGTTAAAAAAGTCACGAAGCAGCTCTACATAGCCTGAGTATTAATGACATTTGTTTAAACCGTACAGTTTGGAACTGTAATCGAATCGGACGCATCGTGTCAGCTGACATTTCTAGAAAGTATTTACGAACATTCAGAATTACGTCGTTAAAAATAAAGCTCTTAAACGGTTCTAATCTGGGTTTATATTTCTATGAAGAACCTTTCTATTGCAGATACCACAAAAAGAAGCTGTTTAGCAGGTAAAAAAAAAAAGTCATATATTAAGTGAAAGAGTTTTAACAATCGATCCTGAAATGCTGCGGTGCCAGATCAGGTGTAATGATGTATTTGGCCCTCGTAGTGCTGCCAAATCGCTCAATCAGCCTGACATCAAGACAAAAAAAGGCATTCAACTGAGCACAGCTATTCATCCTGAAAATGACAAAACCCAGTACAGTGCACACACAGAGGAAAAACTAAATAAATAAATATATATATAAAAAACCCGCTCGGATGTATTGTCTTGCATCTATTCAAAAGCCACGTGGAAGCCGAATCACATGGAATTGTAATAAAAGCCATTCTCTGTGCTATGTTGCTTCGTCAGGGGGTTATAACAATGAGGTGTTTGGTCAGATTTTAGGGTCAGACGGATATAAATACGAGGGTTTAATGATGGAAGAGTGTGCGTCCATTACCAGTTGGCTACATCTCCGACAAAGCCTCAAAACTGCCCAGTGCAACCATGAAGGTAAGAAACTAAAGGGGTTTTGAGATATCCATCTAGCATTAGGAAAGTCTTATGTCTTAAGTCTTGTTTTTTTTTTTTTGTTCAGATCGTCTTCTACGAGGAGAGGAACTTCAAAGGCCGTTCCTATGAGTGCAGCAGCGACTGCGCCGATATGTCGTCCTACCTGAACCGCTGCTACTCGTGCAGGGTGGAGAGCGGCTGCTGGATGGTCTACGATCAGTCCAATTTCATGGGGAACCAGTATTTCCTCAGAAGGGGCGATTACCCAGACTACATGAACATGTGGGGATGGGGCATGAACAACTGGATCAGATCCTGCCGCATTATCCCCATGGTAGGTTGATTCACATTACGAAGTTTTCCTTCGCAGACGGTGAGGAAAGTGAACGTTCTTTATGTAGATCGCGTATAACGCAACGTGACCGAAGTAAGAAATGAAACGCAACGAGGCGAGATGTTTTAAGAAAATAATCAAATAATCAATATTCAAAGGAAATGATCGAGTTGTCCGTCATAAATATATTTTTCTGTGCTGGGAAAAATCACAGCTTTATTTTTGACTGTTCCAAAGATGACACTGGAGAATTTGTGCAGTTACAGCTAACTGTACACGTTGCTATAGAAACGCTAAGGTAACGGTTTAGGTGCGTTTATTTAACGTAGACCCGTGATCGATGTTGCAGATGTTACTTCAGTCAGAGGTGTGTTATTACTAGAGCTCAAGATTTAAGAAATCTTGAAGAAGTTGTGGTATAAACTGACTGATTAAATAAAATCAAACAGCCAATGATGCAATACGGAGCAATATCTACTTCGCTTAGCATGCTAGTACCTGATTCAGGCTGACACACCGCTCGTGAACTAGACAAAGGGATGATACAAAGCTTCAAATCATTGGGGTTTTTTTTTAAACGCAAAAGATTTAGTTCGGGGACGTATTTGCTCACCCTGAGGTTTGTTTAGTGTTCTGTTAGCAAGCTAATTTGCCAGAGTAAGCTAACATCGTCATGCTGGCTGCTGCTAATAAACCGTGGTCTAAAACACATATCAAACCACACGGAGAGTCAAGTAATGAATATGAATAAACACAGAGGGCTGCGTGATGAATATTAATGTGTAGACATGGAGCGGTGCCTGAGTAAACAGGCTGGAAGTTGGAAAGTCTGATAAGGACACTTATTACTGAAAATAGTTTTAGTGTTAATCTTTTATACATCAAAAATTGACCCCTCGTTTCATCCTTCCTGTGTCCAAATCAGTTCCGCGGCTCCTACAGGATGAGGATGTACGAGAGGGAGAACTTCATGGGCCAGATGATGGACGTGACTGACGACTGCGACTCCATCATGGATCGTTACCACTGGTCCAGTGGCTGCATGTCGTGTCACGTGATGGACGGCCATTGGCTCATGTACGAGTATGCTCACTACAAGGGCAGGATGTGGTACTTTAGACCCGGGGAGTACCGGAGCTTCGGGGAGATGATGGGAAGCAGCAGTATGAGGTTCATGAGCATGAGGCGCATCTTGGATTCCTGGTATTAAAAAAAAAAAAAAATGTGATCTGCAATCGGATTTCAAGATGAGCCGCTTATAAATAAAGACTTATAAAACTTACCATGTTGTTTTATGTGGGGTTTTTTTTCAGAGGGTAAAAATTGAAAAATGTACACCATTTAGTTTCACAGGAATGCTTTAATTGGCTGTTTCAGTAAAATCGAAATCAATGAAAGTGAAACAAGAGCCATCGAAACATATCAGATGAAATCTTGACCAAAGTTCCCGAGCTGACGGCGGCACTAAGGTCATTTCTTTATACCGAGTCATTTTATACCAAGTCGCATTCTGGTGCTAAAAAACTAATAAAAACATAATGTTATGACTCTGTTGAGCTCAATTATGCCACAATCTGTGTAGTAATGCCCATAAAGTCAGAGCGCTCGGCTTTAAAGCAACGCTCATGCTCGTTCCTCTTAACGTTTCAGCAAAGGAGTCGTTTCCTTTTCATTTCCGAATAGCTTGTAGACACAAAGTTTTATTTCTGTCCTTTTATCACTTTCATCGTGTATTGGACAGATCTTATAAATCATTGCTGGGAAATGTATTAAAGTCTTGTGTGTAAAAAATACATAATCCGTAAAGAGATATTCAAGTCATATTACTGTCATTTTAGGAAGTGTAATTATCTCCTTCGTGCCAGAGCTGGTATTTGAAGCTTTTCGCACTTAATACACAGATTTTGTAGCCCATGTGTCAGCTGGATAGACGATATCCATATCCACCTCCATCCGTGTTCTGTAGCATATCACACACAGGGTCACAGAGAACATGGAATCTCGAGGGTGACTCGAGAGACAATGTGAGGTGCCAGTCCATCACAGGGCACAAGTTGGACACACACACTCACTCACTCACTCATTTTCTACCGCTTATCCGAACTACCTCGGGTCACGGGGAGCCTGTGCCTATCTCAGGCGTCATCGGGCATCGAGGCAGGATACACCCTGGACGGAGTGCCAACCCATCGCAGGGCACACACACACTCTCATTCACTCACACACGCACACACACTACGGACAATTTTCCAGAGATGCCAATCAACCTACCATGCATGTCTTTGGACCGGGGGAGGAAACCGGAGTACCCGGAGGAAACCCCCGAGGCACGGGGAGAACATGCAACCTCCACACACACAAGGCGGAGGCGGGAATCGAACCCCCAACCCTGGAGGCGTGAGGCGAACGTGCTAACTACTAAGCCACCGTGCCCCCACACACACACACACACAATCACAATATGGACAATATAAAAATGTCATTCAACCTACAACGCATATATTTGGAAACAGGAGAACCTGGAGGTAACCTCCAAAGCATGGCGAGAACATGCAAACTTCACACACAGGGCGGAGTCAGGAATCAAGCCCCTGTCCCTGGAAGTGCGAGACAAAAAGTGCTGACCACTAAGCCACTTAGTTCTAACCATTAATTCTGTGGGTCACTCACAAAACAAGCATGTACCTAAACCCAGGTTCAAACTCTCACACTCTGACGTGCCTTAATTCAGCATCAGATTCTCACAAATGTGTTCTGAATACAAACAAATTAAAAATTAGCTCATAATTCACACGTGACGAAACAAACACGTCGAGGATCCGCCGCAGATCACAAACTCCCTCGGAGCCCGAGGTCTTTCCATCACCGACTAATAAGAAGCGCAGAGTCCGAGCCGACAGTACGGTTCGCTGACTCGTCCGATTTCTTGCCGATGCTGGAGAAGCGCGAGTCATCGGAGTTAGTCAGGCCACTAATCAGATACGACATCCGATAACACGCCGTAATTAGAAGCTCTGAAGTCATTTCATGCTGTGAAACCTGAGATCATTTACAAAAACACAGGCTGCCAGAAGAGCAGCAGAGATAGAGAGGGCATTTGAACCATTTCGAACCATTAAAATGCCTCTTTTGTACACGCAATTAGAAATAACGAGAGAGATATCACAGAAATCGGTCGTTTTGTTTACGGGCGGAAAATGTCACATGACTGTTCTCCATCCTGTTAGGGTCATTATTGAGTTTTAATGATGTAGACACATGGCCTACTCCGGCTGATGCATTAAACTAAGTCACACGCATCTTTTTGGAAATTCGAATATTAAGAGAAGCAAATAACTTCAGAGTCCAAAAAATTATGCAAAACATGGCCATTATAAGATGCAAATGGATTCTCTGGCCATTTTGTAAGCAAGCCTGAGCCAACGAAAGGGACGGAGGGGGAGAAAATTCCCATAGACCGATATTATCTTGGCAACACGAGACCATTAACGCATGCTAATGACGGCACACGGAAGCCCCGTGGAACCTGCAGCAGCCGTAATGGAAAGATCATAAGCCATCCATGTGCCACAAATGACACACCACTTCCAGGAAAACTGATGCTTTAAAGCACAATCGCAATCAAATTCATCTTTTTTTTTTTTTTCTTTTCTTTTTTGAATGGTCTCGTTTCCTGATGTTAGGCTGATATTCTGCCTTATGTAAATTTGGTCCAATTTTTTAACTTTAAATAAATTAACAAATACATACATGTAAAAAAATAAATAAATAAGTCGAATAAAAAAAAAATAAATCGATATTTGATATAAAATGCAAACTTTAAAAAGAAATACAAACAAATAAATCTGTATGTATTTAATATAAAAAAATAGAATAACAAACTGAAAAAAAGAAAATAGATATCTTTTTTTAATAAATAAATATAGATTAGAATAATAAATATTTAAATAATAAATACATAGTACATAAAAATGGAACAATTTAAAATCATAAGATACACATCTAAAATGTACTTTACAATAAATCAGGTCATAAATATACAAAATTTTAAATGAAAACAGTTTGAAATAAATAAACAAATAATTTGCCACAAAATATTCATCGCTACGGTGGAAATCATTTTTTTAAAGCAGTGTCTTGTTTAGAAAAAAAACGTCGCTTCCCCTTCAAGATTCAGCTTCGGCTCCATGAGCAAAACTGAGCGCTTGAAATAAAAAGAAAAATGACAGCACAGATGTGAACATTATTATTTATTTATTCTATTATGATGCACAAAATGTACAGGTATTTTTTTTTTTATTCCAAGGTATAAAATTATTTCTCTTAAATAAGCAAGTTCTCATTAATAGTTATGTAAATGCATTATTTATTACAAACCCTGAAAAAAGATCGAATCCCTTCGTCAAAGTGTCAGAGACCGGGGGAAAAAAGTTAGCAATACAAATCCAGCAGATTGCAACCTGACAAAGTTTTTTTTTTTTCAGAAGTATTGCTCACTGAGTTCCTGTAGAAAAAAAAGTTTTTGTTTTGCACAAAAAAATAATTCTGATTCATATAGATATGTACACAAAAATATATGCTCTAGATTTAAAAAAAAAAAAAAAAAGGAAATAAAAAGGAACGGTCTTGGTCGAAGCTGTCCGTGAGTATGTAAAGTGTGCTTGGGTCTGCGGGACGGGTCCGGGCGCAGACTTATGACATCATCTCTGAAGGAAGGGGTCGTCAATGGAGGGTCGTCACTTTCTCCATTCAGTGCGTTCTTCTGCGAAGAAGAAAAGATGTGATTCGGTGTGTGACATCATCTCAGATTTGTCAGACAGATACATTTAAACTAGAGGATTAAATATTAGGGAGCGATTCGTTAATGATCCGTTGCGTCCATGTGGATCACCGGACGTCTTCGTCCCGTCTCTCTCACTCCACCGTGGTGTTAATATGAAGCTCATGTGAAAGTAGACACTGAAAGTAGGACTTTAAGAATTTGTAGTGCTTCATAAGCATTTTCTGTTATTTTTTCTAGAATACTAGGGTCAATGAACCCATAGAAAAGTTCCAATAAAACAAAAACGACTATTTTTTTTTCCACACAAAAGTTTGTATCTTCAGAGTAAATGTCGATATCAAACCCGCTTCTGCTCTCGCAGCCGCAAAGATTAACGACTCTTTTTTTTTTCGCATGGAAAAGCAAATAATATTCAATCTTACTCAGTATTATTTGCACTTACACATGGAAAAAAAAAGGTTTTTTAATTTCTAACTGTCTTATTTATGAAGTCATCAATATGAAGCAACAGTGAGAAATCTGTTTTGTAACAAATCTCTGAACTCTGGTATCAAAAGATGCGACGTTAAGTGTTGCAGATAAGCGATGATTAAAATGTGACCAGATCTTGCTCGGTAGTTGCAGCGTCTATGGAAGTTTTCTGAGCTTCGAGGGCTTTACATCACGCTATTCGAACCGGGCGCCGGACGTCGACTGAGCGGGGTCGGTGTGCCGAGGGGAGTCAGACGAGAAGCGATGTTGAGGAAAATGTTGTATTCAAAAATAAATAAATAAATAAATAAATAAACAAACAAACCCCTCAGGATCAGGAGTAATCAATAAGAGGACTGCAGGAGGCTCGGGGAAACATGAAAGGGAGCAAGAGAAGGTGATGGAGATCCACAGAGATGGTGAGGGATTGCAGTGTGTGTGTGTGTGTGTGTGTGTGTGTGTGTGTGTGTGTGTGTGTGTGTGTGTGTGTGTATGTTGCTGAAGGGTATAAACTCTCCCAAACATGCTCCAAAGACACAAAATTCATCTGAACTCCGACCGCTGGTGTAATTCTAGTCAATGTCAGTTGTTTTCCTGATATGGAAAAAAAATGAATGATTTTTTTTTTCTTTTCTTTTTAGTGCTTTTTCATTAATTAGTGATTCCAATCATGCAACTTGCAGTGAAAATTACACACTGTTCGACTCCACATTACTGCATTAGCACCTTTCCTGTCAACCCCCCCCCCCCCAATAAAAATAAAAAAGGGTTCGAACCAATCTAAGATTTCTACGTGTGTAATTTGCGTCTCCATTAACAGATGCTTTTTAGGATAAGATTTTTTTTTTATTTGGGGTGGAAAAAAAAAAACATTGGTAATTAACACTAACTGCCCTACAACTTAAGAGTGTGCCTGCAGCGCAAGCATTAATTATCCACACTTATCGGCAAAGCGCCGTGCTGAAAGACGGAGCAGAAAAGGGAGGCAGGGATCCGCTTCGTGAATGAAATATTAACAAATGCGGTTCTTTTAACAAACGTCTGGGCCGCAAGAAGAAAGCCCGAGTTCAGAAAGAAGAGACTCGGTGATGGAAGGTGGTATCATAAATAAGCAGGAAATGAGGATTTGTCTGTTTCAGGAGCGTTGAGCGATCTGTGCTGGGATTAAATCAGAGCTGGTTCTTGCTATCGGCAATAAGAACGCTTCGTTTGGGAGCCACGGGAATGTTTTCCTTTTTTTTTTCCCTCACAAAGCTGCACTGTGGTCTAAAAAAAAAAGGAGAAAAAAATGTGCACCTGGAACATTTGGTGAAACAAAAAAAAAGATGGTAGAGAAGGGGGGGGAAAAAAAAACACTGCTGAAGCTACAGGATACAGGACTACTAGTTGCCATAGCGATAACGTTTAACGCTGGGCGGAACAACTAGCATTAGAGGTCTTCACGGGTCCACTTAGATCAGATAACCCGAGGTCTGACCCGAGACCTGAGCGGGTGACGTGTGGCTGGTGACGTGTGGCTGGTGACGTGTGGCTGGTGACGTGTGGCTGGTGACGTGTGGCTGGCGGGAAGCTAATTTACGTTGAAACAGACCTGTCAATCAATTTTGAATCCACGCTGTAGCGTTACTTTAGTGTAGAGTTACACAACATTCGGGTCCAGTCGGGTAAAAAAAAGATCAACGGGTCGGGTCAGACTCGGGTCTAATTGTTTTCGGGTTTGTCTCAGGTCGGGTCTTTATTAAAAAAAAATGTAATTATGCACGTCGGGTTCGGGTAAAAAGTGATTCGGGTCACTTCGAGTCGGGTTCGTTTCTTTAGACCCGAGAAGACCTCTAACTAGCATTCCAAAAATCAGCAGCTAATACAAAGTAACGGTAAAATTACTGTTGGTCCGAGGAACTTCACATCATCGCTGCATTCTGTCGTGGATCATTTTTTCAATAACGGCTCACACACTTTGTGTTTTAATGCTTACAGAGTGTTGATATTAGCAAAGACTCGCTGTGTCTTGCTGAGTGTGTTTGGGGTTTTTTTTCCGCTATTAATTGAGTTATCGAGCAACGACGATACGTACACAGTGAGACATTTACAATAATGCCAAGAACCGAGGTGGAGGAGAATCACACACACACACACACACACACACACACACACAAACACACACACACACAAGGACCAAGAAAGGCTCGAACAATCTGTGACTGAAGGCCAATAAGCTGTTAGTGGTTTTTCCTGCTACAAACCTTTAAGAGCAGCACCTGCATCATTAATTCACATTTGCACACAGCGTATCGATCCTTAAACCGCAAATCTAATAAAGCATCTCTCACAGAGCTGCCGGGGTTACGCCCGGATTCCAGTTTTACACGCGAGCTATTTCCTGAAGCGGGATGCAATGAGCCGTACGTCTAATGCCGAGCGTCATCGCTGAGATCACAAACACCTATTTCATTTCAATCTCAACCAAGGCCCTTGTCATAAGGGACAACCGGCAAAATAAATAAATGAACAAAAATAAAAGGCTACAGGTTGTGAAACATTAGGCACCTAATGATCGATACAGAGCGGGATGATACTAATTTAATGCCAGATAAAATTTCAGAGCCATGGAGACAAAATACCGAGATGGAAAGGAAGTAGGAGTGTCGTCGTTGTTGTTGTCGTCGGATCCTTCTCTACAACATTAGAAGGGTTCTGTCATTTTTTGTCCACAAAGGCTGTTCAGGTACTTGTTCCTCTGCAAATGAACCGAAATGAAGCTGTGTGACTTGTTTTCAATCTGCCTAAGTTCTCACACAACACTGGCTTCCGGTAGCCGCACACATCAGATAGAAAACACTGATGCTGGCCGACAAAGCCAAAGCCCTCAAAGCTCCCATCACTCCTCGCACTGCACCTCGCACCCTCAGATCTACCAGCATTGCTCGACTGGTTCCACCATCTCTCAGGGTAAGAGGCAAGTACACAACAAGACTCTTCTCTGTTCTGGCACCAAGGTGGTGGAATGAACTTGCCCTAGGGGTCCGGACAGCTGAGTCACTGGCTAAACGGTTGAAGACCTACTTATTCAGGAAATACTTCAACTAGCACTTCTTTCATTAATTGTTGCATATGTTTATTAAAAAAAAAAACTTGCACAATGTTTAAGACTCAAGGTATCTTAAGTATGTACCCTAGTGACCCAGAGCTAATATACCCAATGATAGAGACCTAAGCACTTCTGTATGCCGCTCTGGATAAGGGCGTCTACCAAATGCTGTAAAAGTAACTGTTGTTGTTAGATCAACACAACGATTAGAATCTTTCTTCTCCTTTTTTCTAGAAGTATAATGATGCCAGAGTAATGTTAATGGTTCATTCATATTTAATAGTGCATTAGAACATATCCTAAACATTAAAGGGATTTTGCCGCACTCACTGTATAAACACCACGCAGGAAAACGAGAAGATGACAAAGACCCCCTGATTTGTACCTAAGAGCACTAAGCAGACTCACTTATTCCTCACACATTTCTGATTTTGCTCACTTTTATCCTTTAAATATTTAACGTCCAAGAGCCGCAACGTAACGAGGCGATGGCGATGTGTGTGTGTGTGTGTGTGTGTGTGTGTGTGTGTGTGTGTGTGTGTGTGTGTGTGTGTGTGTGTGTGTGTGTGTGTATACGCTAATATAGAGATCCAGAAAAAACCCACACCAGCCCCATTCGGAGGTAATTGCAGCTCTGCCTTTTTGTCTATTATACACGATAATCAAATCTACCCCCTATTTATGGATGTTAGCATAACACAGGGCCGGAGGGAGAGAGGAGAAGAGCGACATGTGGAAGACACAGATAGGCAGCCACCATCATCTGTCCCCGACCTGCACTGACAGCGTCCATAATCCCACCCCATTGTGATTAGCTCCGTCGCCAGATTAGAAATGCGAATCAGATAATTACTGTCCTCTCCACTATCTTTCCAATTCACTGTGCAATTTCGCTCTTTCTTTCCCCTCTCCTGATTGTCGTTACAGCAGATGGGCATGTATGATGGTGTTTTCTGGAAGCACTCGTACTTTGGAAGGAAACGTGCCATGCTTTGGATTTGTCATTGTGTGAATGGGGGTGAAAAAAAAAATAAATCATTGTGCCAGGAGCAGAGGAGGTTTATAGGTAAGTATCGTGCCTCTGAAGGCCTGGTCTGGACTACAAGTGCTCAGTAAATCCAGCTGGGTCACACTGCTGTAACTGTGACACCAAGGGGGATCGTTAAACCTGTCAAATCCACTACAGATTTCAGCACTTTAAAGCCTCTAAAGAATTCATTGGCAAAAGATATCCACAAAGTGAATTCTCAGTGAATTGCTTTTGTTTGTGCTTGTCAGGACCAGTACAGGAGACGTTGCCTCTATCGGAGTCATTACCGGTAGAGGAGACATTGTCTCTGGATGAGTAAGTACCAGTAGAGGAGTCGTTGCCTCTAGGTGAGTCATTACCAGTAGAGGAGACGTTGCCTCTGGATGAGTGAGTACCAGTAGAGGAGACGTTGCCTCTAGGGGAGTTAGTACCAGTGAAGGAGGCATGGCCTCTATGTGAGTCAGAGCAAGTGAAGGAGGCGTGGCCGCTAAGTGACTCTGTACCAGTGAAGGAGGCATGGTCTCTAGGTGATTCAGTGCAAGTGAAAGAGGGGTGGCCTTTAGGGGAGTCAGTGCAAGTGAAAGAGGGGTCGACTTTAGGGGAGTCAGTGCAAGTGAAAGAGGGGTGGCCTTTAGGTGAGTCAGTGCAAGTGAAAGAGGGGTGGCCTTTAGGTGAGTCAGTGCAAGTGAAAGAGGGGTGGCCTTTAGGTGAGTCAGTGCAAGTGAAAGAGGGGTGGCCTTTAGGTGAGTCAGTGCAAGTGAAAGAGGGGTGGCCTTTAGGTGAGTCAGTGCAAGTGAAAGAGGGGTGGCCTTTAGGGGAGTCAGTGCAAGTGGCAAAGGCATGGCCCCTCAGTGACTCTGTACCAGTGAAGGAGGCATGGCCTCTATGTGAGTCAGTGCAAGTGAAGAAGGCGTGGCCCCTAGGTGAGTCAGTACCAATGAAAGAGGCGTGGCCTCTAGGGGAGTTAGTACCAGTGAAAGGTCAGATGTGTCATTCAGTATAGTGAGTAGGTGTGGCCTCCATGTCCATCAGTCTGTAGAAAAGGTGTGGCCTCTATTTCAATCAGTCTAGTGAGGAGGTGTGACCTCGGTGGCAGTAAGTACGATAAAGGAGCCGTTTCATTATTTATAATCTTTTATATTAAACATTTTGCACTGCACTAAAGCGGCTGTTCTAAGTAGCGTGTTCATATAATCATATAGTAAACAGAAATACATGCCCTATTATACCCCCTGTAAGTAGTCCGAGTTGAGTTTAAGAAAAAAATCTTTACGTCTTTATATCTTTAAGTAGAAAAGAAATTCTTCATTCAAATCAAAGAAAAGACCAGCATTTAAAAAACAAGTAGTGACAGAATTAATGCATTTTCTCCCTGTGCTTTATATGCTGTAATTTGTATTCAAATTGTGGCTTGTGATTGCAAACCGCCAGCCGTATTCAGCCCTCTAAACAGGGGGCAGCTGACCCCACACGGGGGGTCAAAGTCTGAATAAACAAATGAAATCCTGCTGACAGCTAAACACACCGTCGTGTCACGTGCGCATGCCGGCTTTGATGGAAACACAAAACGATAAACAGCTTGGATAGACATTAACCAACACTTGTGTTAAAAACAGATCCTTCCTGAACCGACAGGTACAAGACGGTGAAAATGAATTCTCGGGAAGGAAAAAAAAACCAATGTTAAAGTCAATGCAGCATCAGGTGACAGACGCTCCACATCAGCATTCAAAAAGAACCAGAGGGCCTTTTTTTAATAGCTACTATAATGCATTCTCAAAATGGAAGAGTACTCAGGCATATAAGATGTGGCACGGTTGAACTCCCCTTGTGGGTCGGCGCTCACTGAAGAGTTACGGTTCCGGGGGAGGTGGGGCTGGAAAAATGAACTATTAATTTGCTTTAAAGATTCATTACAGGGAGATGAAGAGGAAAGAAGAGAAGCACTGGGCCAAGGAGACAGTTGGAGAGCAGCTACAGTCGAACCCGGCTTCTAATGACCACCTGAATATTTCATGACCGTCTGCAGCTCAGGACTTCTCTGTGCCACCAAAAAGCCACTTGTCGAAATTAGCATCGACTCACGACGTCCTGCCTTAAAACCTACACAACACAGGAATCGAGCCGGAATCTGTTTTGTTTTTTTTAGCACAGCGATCTCTTTTCCACTTACAACCACTACAACACAGGGCAAATGCTAATGCTGAGCTCCTGTGAGGCTAAACTGCAATTTGTTGCAGCTTAGAATATTTAAAAAGGCGTTTGAACCACAAGCACCACAGGACAAAACCTAAGCTGACACCGGCGGGTAAATATAGCTTTTGAAGTGGCCTTGAGTCGTGCAATGTAATTTTAGAGTAAAGTAGGGCGGAAAGAAAAAGTGTTACACAGCAGTGGGCAGGCCATATGCCAAAGCTAATGAGAGCCAGAACTCCAACTGTGCTAAGATCCATATTTACAGAATCACTAAACAGCTGATAAGCAGAGCTCGTTCCGCACACAGCTGCTCACAGCTGTATCACACAGTGGGCAAACAACAATGCGCTGCAACGGAGATATTTTTTTAAATTTTTTTTTTTGGAAATCATTCTGAATTGGTTCTGAATGAACAAACAGAGTTCAGCGATAGACTAATAATTACACTGTCTACTAATCTAGTGATGAGGAATCCTTTGACAGAGCAAAAGCACGTACGATTTTGATCGGATCCTGGAATAACTGGAAAAGTTAAGAACCGGATTTAGGAAAAAAATTTGCTAGAAAGTGGAAAGACTAAACGCCATCGAAGACTGACAGCAATACTAACTAATGTTACTAAAGCTACAGAATATACATGAGTAAGTGTTGGGTCTTTTCTTAGTTTTTTTGCTAGAAGTGTTTACAAGGCACTAAGGGCCTTTTTACACCCGGTCGCTCCGTGTGTCGTCTCTGATACGATAGCTATCTGTTTGTTAAAACCGTTCCATTTACATCAGGCCACATAAACGCGTCTCGGCGAATCGGATATCGATCCGATCTTTCTGCTCCCGCCCAATATGCTAATATATTTTACCTCATTTCCGGGGTAATTGAAATGGAACATGCCTTGGTGTATGCGGTTGCTATAAAAAACAGTATTTACTGTTTGCTGCATTTTAAGACCCGACGAGACGCCTGGGTGAAAGATCGGAGCGAGCGCTGGTGGGAAAACATGTTTGTTTCTGGCGCGATGCACGACTCGCGAGTCACCTGCGAGTGACGTACGTCCGCCACATTCATTTACACCTGTCCAGTTTCATCTGAAATGCGTCCCAGTCCACCTCCTGAAGGGGTTTGTGCGATCGGGATTTATATCCGTCTCGAAAACGTTTCGGAGGGCATTTAGACCTGGTGTTTTTACCATCGGATAGCTATCGGATCGCAGAAAACGTATAAAGTGACCAGGTGTAAAAACCCCTTAGTTGAGACCAATCCCAAAAGGTTTCACTAATGTGAGTTGAATATTCATTGTGTAATGCCTTCACTGCATTCATTAATATTTGTTATTAAGTTTGTTTATATTTTGGGGAAAGAAAATACCGTAGGCAAGAAAAAGTAAATTATAGGTTTAAATCCGAACACAGATATTTATACCGTGACAATGCTGATTACAAAGTGACGTGACAATACCTTCATTAGCAAATACTGTATAATAGCACGGATCTGGACAACTTTGGATGCATTTTAACATGAAGTGTAGAAACACCTTTTCATCTGGGCTACATCAGTCTTTTTTTTCCCCTCAAATGACAATCGGTGACAATCTTTTGAAACATCTTCTCTTGTTTTTTTCCCCCCCACCCTCTCTCACCTGCTGGAGTCTCTACGCCGCTCTGCCTTCCACGTCTCTAGCAGATTCGGTGGCCCGCGCCAAACTGTCAGCCATCAGAGCCTCCTCCAGACTCCTCCTGGCCTGGTACACTTTCAGCTCCTGTTCCCTGAGGAGAGAGAAACACGGGGGATTAGGAAACAGACAGCAAGAAAGAGAAAGAAACGGAGATAGAGCTAGACTTCAGAAGCCTGTACCCTGTCTACTGCTGTCTAACTGCTCTGTTGATTACGTCTGACCTCCTTTTACTACTCTCCATCACACATCAGCACTGCTGATCCTCCTGTTCACTCTCACCTCTCATCTCCTTCCCCATTACTCCTTCCTCCTGTCAATCAACTCCCTTCCCCCGTCCACGTCTGTTCCCCATCCCCCCCTCCGTTTCCTTCTCATCCGGATTAACCCTGAGCTCTCGTTAGCGAGTCGCAACTTTAGCAGCCGTCTCGAGTGTAATTAGAGGTTAATGAAGGGAGATGCAAATAAAAACATGACGGCTTTTAACTATGACAACCGCAATCCACTTCTCCATGATTTGAGAACACACAAATAAACACGTTTAATAATATAATAAGACGAAGAAAAAGAAGTAGAAGAAAGTCTTCCTGGTTATGCATGCAAGAAAATGCGATATAGTGAAATGTGATACGATATAGACAGTACAAGTATTAAATATGAATACTGAATATATGACTGATCAGTAATGTACATAAAGTGTGAGAAGTGCATGGTAGTGAAAATAATATTGTGTAATATTTTGCTTTCGTGCAATATGCAGCCGCAGTCGTGTGTAACATATACACGGAAAAGGAGATGATAACATTTTTTGGAAGGAGTTCCATTAACATTTGGAAAAATAAGAGCTTAAAGAAAGAGAAAGCGATAACAGGAACTAACTTGTTTCACAAACGATCCACAAGATTAGAATCACAGCAAATGCAGATAAGAGGAAAATAATCATCTTTAGAGTGGTACATTAACTATTAATACTAGTCCTAATTTAACCAGAGGAACTAGAACTGATTAAGTTACTAAAAAAAGGTCTTGAGCTCCGCGACTCAGAAACTCCAAGGGGGTGGAGCTTAACGGACCGAACCGAACGCTGCTGTAAAGCGCAAAAAAGCCTCCCAGTAAAAAAATCAGGTGTTTTGTTTACATCTGCCAAAACATGTTTTAAATCAGAGGAGTGTTTTTTTCAGAGCAACTTTTTCAATGTCTCACTCGGCGAGACCGCAAGCACCGAATGCTGTTTGCTGTAACAGCAAAAAGAAAAAGTGCTGACATTGTGATCACTTCTGGTTCAGAAAGCTAGGATAACGCCGTATCTGTTTGTGGTAACCGTGTCGATTCTCCTTCCTGTTAGGTGCATAAACGTATCTTTGGTTTTTGCTTAAATGGTCTAATGGTAAAATGACATTTCTTTAATTAACGGTGGAAAAGGAAACGCGAGGATGAGTCTGAGGAGAGAGAGGAAGCCTAAAGAACAAAAAAAAAGTCCCAGGCAGGAGGCGCAGTGAATTAACCTTTTAAGAGGATTACAGATTTTACTGGCACCCCGATGGAAGCGCAAACGAGCAACCCATCCAAAAGCTCCGTCAGTCTTCCTCCAAATCCCTTTAGTTCCTCCAAACACTTAGGAGGAAGCGAATGCATAAATGCTGCATAAGCATGACATCCTGCATAAACACTCTTCCAGTCATCCAAACCCCGCCTGTACTCTCCTTTTTCTTCCAAAGAGAGAGAAAAAAAAGCAGGAAAACAGACGAGACACGATTCATTTCCTTCGTTTCTCCCAACTCTATAATCACCGGCAGCAAGCAGCTCATCTCAGAGGCATTTCACAGTCCATAGCGTTGGTCGGACACATTCGTAACTCCCACAAACTCGGTCTTGTTTTTCCACCAAAACACAAAAAGATGACTACTGCCATCTAGTGGGCAGAGCATCATTTCTGGAAATCACTTCGGATGCGTACCGAAGATCAAACGGCGCCCGTCAAATGAAAGCGGCGGTGATTATTCAGAAACAGAAACGGTGTTTATGGGAGCCTGTGGTTCCCTCAGCACTTCAAGCCATTTGCTTGAGTAATCGCTAATGTCTGAAGATGCTTATTTGTATCCGCTTGTTTTTGTGGTGGCTTGTAGATGCTTGAAGCAGGTACCGATTATTTCTAAGGCTAATCAGCCCACATCACACCCTGAACTGAGTAATTCCACATGCGCTCTTGACAGATAAATACATCATCCCTGTCAAGGTGGAAAGAGATCATCAGCATTCCTGGTGGCTCTCAGGACAGAAAACGTCTCTGTCTTGCCAGGAGAAAATCTTATTTTCGGTTCTTCGCTTTCCCAAATACAGTAGCCAGGCCCCAATTTATCTTGTCTGTAATGCCTGAAAGAGCTGAAGCGAGATCGAAATTGCCGTCCTTTATGAACCTTATGAAGTCGCCCGCTATGCACTACGTGACATGCTAGCAGCGAAACCCGATCGCAAGGGGGATGGGGTGGTGGGGTTCCCCGAGCGGAGACGGCAGACGAATGGAAGTGAAAATGAAGTGCGTAAACAAATATATTACACGGTTAGTTTCATCGAGGCTCTCGATGACTGACGCAAAAAACAAAATACCACTCAAGAAGGTTCTAAGGGAGCACACGGAGGTCAGTGTATCAAGCAGTGGAAGGAGTGGTAACAATTTTCGACTGCAATTTCCAGGAAATTCAGCACAAATCGACTGCCGAAGAGGCTTCAAATGAGACTCGGTTTGTGACGAGAGACTTCAAACACTCTGATAGCGCTTGATTACAAAACCAGATAGCGTGTTTAGGTGGACATACCTGATGTCTTCGTCAGTGACAATGAAGGATTTGCAGAGCGGCTGGGAAGTGTTGAGCCAGATAGCGGGATTTTTTTCTGCTGCTGTCGACGTCTGACCCGTGATAGGGCCTGAAGTCATGTGTAAAGCGCTGGCTATGGCCGACAGCAACGTCTCGTCTGACGAATCCGGACCTACACCTGAAAAGAAGGGATACTTTTGTATACATCTATATGCCGAGTAGCTAGTTTGTAAAATACCTTCTATTAGGCAACACTAATCTCTTCAATGTTGTTAAATAAAGCTAGTTTAACCACAAGAAACAACATTTCATACCAAAAGCAACTAGCTCTTCCGCACCAGTCCTGCCGAAATATCGGACAAAATTCTCCTTTGCCGTAATGCTTTCGAATGCAGGATCTTTACATCAAGAACATACACGGAAGAACCATTTTAGGTTCCTAAAGTAGCGTTTGGTCCATGACTAATCGTTCCACATTCCAGAGAAAATCCATCCATCAAGATGTTTTTCACCCAAATAAATCTTATATATGAGGAAATATGAGTGAGCGCTTACTTTGTAAACCTTTAGGAAGCTCCATAGACCTGAGAACTTCTTCCGTGACGTCGGACGACCTCAAACCTTTCAACCTCCGCTCCCAAAACAGCTGCGTATACACAGTGAGATAAGGAAGATAACTTAAAAACAGATATACAAAAAACACCAAGTCCATCCTGCATGTGTGATGCTGAGATTTAAATCATGAGAAACCTAGAAATCAAGTGTTTATTGGTTCCAGTAGCGAGTCTTAAAAATGTTTCTAATCCTGCATGGAATTTAGTCAGCATTAGGGTCAAATGCTGCTTTTTACATTTAAAATATAACGTTAATAAACGTTAATCTTGGGGGGGCACTGTGGCTTAGTGGTTAGCACGTTTGCCTCACACCTCCAGGGTTGGGGGTTCGATTCCCGCCTCCGCCTTACTGTATGTGTGGATTTTGCATGTTCTCCCCGTGCCTCGGGGGTTTCCTCCGGGTACTCCGGTTTCCTCCCCCGGTCCAAAGACATGCATGGTAGGTTGATTGGCATCTCTGGAAAATTGTCCGTAGTGTGTGTGTGAGTGAATGAGAGTGTGTGTGTGTGTGTGCCCTGTGATGGGTTGGCACTCCGTCCAGGGTGTATCCTGCCTCCATGCCCGATGACGCCGGAGATAGGCACAGGCTCCCCGTGACCCGAGTAGTTCGGATAAGCGGTAGAAAATGAATGAATAAATGAATGTTAATCTTGTTGCATTTTTATATTAATTATTCCTGACTGGAAATCGCAGGCGTTAAAATGATAGACGTTGGTGGAAATTGTACCACTCAACTGTACTACAACTGGGCCAAGATTCCGGAAACAACTTCTCAAGCAACGTTTGCACAACCATCTACTTCAAGCACTCTGCTGTTAGCCGCCAATGTCCAGGATGAGCCCAAGGGAGCCATCTTTAGCCAACATGGCAGCTTTGCTTGGCACTTCAAATGACTTGCCAACAGCAGCTCGTAAACAGGCCCCTGGATTTACTGAACTGTGTTTTTTTTTAAATAAAAAGCTCCTTCATGACTGTCTTGGGGCCTTTACAAATAAATTCACCTTTTACAATGGCTGATTTTTTAAGAGAGCACAAGGAGTTGGGACTAGCGCCAACGGCAGGCATTCACACACTGTATGTTCTTACTAGATCCAGTGACGGAAGAAATTAACTCATATTATTATGCTTAATAATCTAATAAGTCTTTTTGTTACTGGTAATTGGGAGAGATTTTTATATCGCTGTGTGAAGCAAAGCATTTGATACATTTATAAGAGGCTCTGGATTGCGTGCAGAGATGCTACGCTAAATCCATTAGAATGATGAGACCACGCTTCACGGTCTGAATAAAAGCTGTAATTTTACTGCTTTTATAGAAAAGAATTAGTGACATTTTATCCTAGAAAAGATGAAAGACTACAGATGAGAAGCAAGCTTTCTGGACAACCAAAACACACACGAATTGGTTTGGAAATAAAATAATGACCAACACGAAAACCAAAAAAACTTGCCGCTACCTTATTCACAGTTTATGCACCGGGGCATAACTGGGGGCATTAAATGGGACGCAAATTGGAAAAGTACAAGAAGAATCACCAAAGTTTACTCGCCATTTTTCTGGAGATTTTAAACTTGTAGACTAAACACACATTTCTGTCAATTATACGTATATAGTAACAGATGCACGTCTACAAAAACGCTCATAAACACTTTAAATCTATGAAATAATTATTTCATCCTCAATGAATGACTTTATACCAAGACTTGTGGTAAAAATTCCAGCCTTGTTATGCTAGCTAACCTGAGCTCAGAGAATATGATCAGAGAAACTCATCTCCACCATCGCTACGCTATCTTGCATCATATTCTCTGTTGTTCTGTGGTAAATTAGTCAGAAATCTTGATATTCTGTGAGGATATTCGGTGACATCGCGATCAGTAGACATGTACGGCATGTCTACTAGCAGCTAGCTTCACGACTGCTTTCGATTGAAAAGGCTTTGTAAATTTGACTCCTGAAGAAAGACAAGCTTTTTTTTTTCTTTTGGGTTTAAAAGAAAAGGTTGGAGAAAACATCAGATTTTCATGAATCCTATATCGTAAGCTGTAACAGAAGCTTTAGTAATGTGGTGATGTGAGAATGTTGTATCAGCACATGTAGACTGTGTAGGAGTGAGAGGTTTGAGAGAGAGAGAGAGAGAGAGAGAGAGAGAGAGAGAGAGAGAGAGAGAGAGAGAGAGAGAGAGAGAGAGAGGGATGGATGGATGGGGGATGGTGTGATCATTACAGCCCTGCTCACGGAGAACAGAGCAGTCAGGCAGCAAGATAATTCCCAAACCCCAATGACTACTGAAGTATCGCCGACACACACACACACACACACACACACACACACAAACACACACACACACACACACACACACACACACACACAATCTCTCTCGCTCTCTCTCTCTCACACACACACACACACACACACACACACACTAAATCACTCCCTCACCTTAACTCCCACTGTCACACTACCCCTTCTTCTCTTAACCGCTCTTACAGCACAGCTTCCTCACTCTCTTAGTAATCATCATGACCTCCAGCGTACGTTAATCTAGACTGGTTCAGTCGACCTAAAAAACACTCCTGATATGTCATTTCCTTTATAATCTAAAAAAATAAACCGCTTCTCCGTCTTTTCTCGATCCACAGTTGAAGGCAAACACATCTTGAGGCTGTGTGTTTATCGTTGAGTGTAGAAGCAAATTTTCCCAAAAAAACAAAACAAACAAAAAAAAAGATTTAAAAAAAATTATAACTACCAGACCATCCATAGGTCTCTAACACACACCATAACAAAATGTTCCTCTTAATTAAGATTTACAAACATGCATGTGTATCCCGCTTTATGAACTATTACTAAATGTATAGTATAGTGTTATTTATGTCTGTACTTTCGAGAGTCACAAACAGCTGGAACCAAATTCCTTGTGTGTGTCAACACACTTGGCCAATAAACCTGATTCTAATTCTGATTAGTGCCGTTACCACCATACAGTGCTGCTGCTGCTAAAATGTGTGGATTTAGCAGCCCCTTGTGGTCACGGGAGTGTATTGCAGCCTTAAATGTCTCCAGAAAAGGTGTGGACAAAGAAGCTTCCAGATTTAATAGTGCTTTTAAGTGGTAATGGACTGAAGTAAATTGGATTAAATGGCCTTAAATTAATAAATGAAGTAAATTAAATGTGAAAAGTTTGCATATAAAATATATACATGGTACCTGACATTTATATTTGCTTTTAGTATATTAAAAAAAAAAAAAACCAAAAAGCACCCAAACTGAGATAAAGTTGTATTTGCTGATCCACCATCTTTCAACATGCTCCTGAATGCAGTGTAATACTTTAAGGATTTAGGTAAATCACCTACAACTCATAATTAGCACATGACTGTAATCCGCTGACGCTGAGTCCAACACGCTCACCTGCCGAGGCTGTTCGGTCGCTCGCTGGAGATCTGTCTTGACTTTGTTGTTGGGATGGTTGACCACTTTGGTGACGGGCTGTTTGAAGATGGAGGCTGTCTGTCGGATGGGAAGAGCTGTGTTCAGGTCCGGTTTTCCCTGAGAGAAAAAAAACAAAACAGAAATTTACTTGATACCAGTTAAAAACATAAATAAACTATGATGTACAACAGATATATATTTTATTTTATTTTTTGGTAAAAATGTCAAAGGAAACATGTCTGTTTTGTTGCTGTGTAAGACTAGCAAGAGCACTAAAAACAAAATAAAGGCTAAAACTGCAAACTGTGGCTAATGTGTCCAGCTTAAACTGACTTCCTAAATGAACTTAGCATAAGCAGATGTAAAAATAAATAAAATAAATAAATCGGACAAAACCCCATCTCGAATCAGACTTCACCAGCTTTGTTCTGTAAGATGGCTGAGTCGATTAGCATGAAGGAAATGGCGGCCATCTTTCATCGCTAAGCTGCTTTTTACGATTTAGTGAAGGAGGATTATAAGGAGCGGAGGAGGGGGAAAACAAACTATTTGAAAATAGAGTACAAGTCATTGTTCGAAGCAATTTCTTATAAATCAGTGAATCAAAAAGCTGAGTACTTTTCAAAACAGCCGAGTCATGATGTTAGCGCTTGTCAAACCGTTTCGTTCCGTTGACTCATAACAGACCCCGAAATGGAAAACCTCTCATTTTCGGGTTACCTTAAAAAAAGGCTCATTTATTTACAGCTATGAGCAGGCTCGGTGCTTCAGGGTGACTAGATTCAGCCCACACATGGTGTTTTATTATTTCACAGCTGAAACACACGTGTAGCTATTCACATGAGAGCGTATGCGTTTCGGACCAGAGATCCCACAGCGCTCGTAAAGCCAAAACGACGTACACGTACAGAAAAACCCTCGTTGTTAAATCTGATAATCGCACTGTTCTAAAATCAAAAGCAGTTCCCCCTGAGAGAAAGTGTGTGTGTGTTTTATTCAGCAAATATTCACACACATTGGGGATGGATGGGCCGTTTTCACAATAACGACTAAACATCACTCGCTATAATCTGTTGTTCTGTGGTAAATTAGTCTGAAATCTTGATATTCTGTAAGTATATTCAGTGACATCACAATCAGTAGACATGTTTGACATGTGTAATCAGGCTAGCACTAGCAGCTAGCTTTGCTACTGCTTTTTTAGCAAAGCGGTTTAAAATTTTGTGTTAAAAGAAAAGGCAGGTAAAAAAGGTAAGTGGTTAAATGTGATAATCGCACTTTATCGCATTTTAAGATCTGAAGCAGAACGTGTGAGAAAGTGTGTGTGTGTGTGTGTGTGTGTATATGTGCTATAGAATCCCCAGCAGATATTTACACACACTATTTTCACCATAACGGCTAAAGATCGCTCGCTAAATCTCACTTTCACGTTCAGCATCTTAGACCAAAACAAGCCTCTTCAAAAATCCTTTCAGCGTGTCACCCGCTTTTCAGCTTGAATTCAAGCGCTAACACGGTAGCTAGCAAGCTGTATGTGCTAGTTAGTTGATTAGGTAATAGGAAAAATGTAAAACATGATTATGATTTAAAAACTAATACAAAATAATAGTGTTTGTCATTTCGGCCATCATTAGACAGCCACATGTAATTATATGTGGTAATTTAATTATTACATAATTGCATATAGAATAATTTGACGTAAAGCTTAATATAAGCGTACGGCATGAATATATGGTACAGATAATAATTTGCCCGCTAATTATGACGTTTGGTTCATAATAATTACAGTTTAGTTCCTTATAGGTTTCGTTTGAATGTTTTTTTTTTTACTTTCCTATAGTTATAATGTCTGTATGCTAATGTCGCATGGATCGTTTTTAAAATAAAAGCCATCAGTTATGTTTATCTCTTTCTATCTTTATTTCTTCAATTTCTTTCTTTCTGACTGACTGACTGACTGATTGATTGATTGATTTGGTCGGGTCGCCCCCTCGGTACTAGAGAAACTCTGTCGATTGTCAGGAACACTTTTGTGACACAGTTTTGTTTTGTGAACTTTTTGTGCTGCTAACTTTAACTTTAAAGAAAATACAATAGCATTTTAAAACATCACTTAAGCTCTAAACTCCTGATCGTTCATCTGTTTCTCTTCAAACGCACGGTAGACGGACAAGGAGTACGATTCAAACATTTTTCACTGTTAATTTGATACACTGCTTGAGCAATGAGACATTAGATGGAAATAAAAATACTCGTCC